>NC_133186.1:35225000-35312500 GCF_049306965.1 Danio rerio | reverse complement strand
TAGATTTGTTCATTAGTTGGTTGGTTTGTTGGTTGGTTGGTAGGTTGATTGATTGGTTGGTTAATTCATTAGATGGTTGGTTGCTTTATTGGTTCGGTTGTTGGTTGGTTGGTTCATTAGTTGGTTGCTTAAGTGGTTGGTTGCTCCGTTAGTTGATTGATTGGTTAGTTAATTAATTGGTTGGTTTGTTAGTTGGTTGGTTAACTGGTTCGTTTGTTTATTGGTTGGTTGTTTCAGTGGTTCGTTCATTCTTTTTTTTTTTTTGCTTCATTGATTTATTGGCTCATTGATTTGTTCATTGATTGACTGGTTGCTTCATTGGTTTGCTCATTAGTTGGTCGGTTTTTTGCTTTGTTCATTGGATGGTTGCTTCATTTGTTTGTTGGTTGGTTCATTATTTGGTTGCTTCAGTCATTGCTTGGTTGGTTGGTTCATCTGCAATTTCACTTCTCCCCCCCCCCCCCCCTCTTTATCCTTAAATTAGCAATAATTTTATGGTTAACTAACCTCATGGATTCCAAATACAAATATTGAATTATTTACTTTTTTTAATAGTATTTTGTACACATTGTTTACTAAAACTTTAAAAGTAACAGATTTTTTTTTTTTTTTTTTGTACATTTTCTGCTTTGGGTGTTTTTCATACAGTTTCCCACAGTGTTTATTGGGTGTTTCGTAATTATAACAAAAAAAAGAAAAGAAAAAAAAAACAAAAGCTGAAACTAAATAAAACATCATTTAAAAAAATTTATATAATACAGCAACTTGATTGAAATATTTCTCAAATACTTTAAAACTAATATTGCTGCAATCAAACATTAAGGGAAAAATAATTACTTTCTACAAAAATATCCGTGGTATCAAACTTGGTATAAGTTTTTTTTTTTTTTTTTTTTTTTTTTTTTTTTTTTTTTTTACTGAGCCATGTGAAACTTTAAAAGGTGTTTTTCATTATTGTCTGGTTGTTTGTTAGGTTTGCTGGTTGGTTCATTGGTTGGTTCGTTGGTTCATCCGTTGCTCGGTTGGTTCGTTCTGCAATTTTACTGCTGTTTATTTTCAACTATATGTCACATCCTCCTGCCTTAAGCTTAATTTTATTTCAATTTCAAAAGTTGACTCAACTTAAAATAGTAAGATAACTTGCTCACATTTTTTTTTGAGCTGACTGAACTTTTAACCCTTTTTCTAGTTTGTTGAATATAATGATACGTTTGCTTTAAAAAAACATGTATAAGATATTTGTTTTTGCTCTCAAAACACCTTGACCTTTCAAATGAAGTGACTGATTTCAATCACTCTCACTTGCAGAGCGATGATAAAACGAAATGCTATTGGCTATTTTTTAAAGGGGACCATTTATTGGCTTTGTCCAACCATCTCGTTGTTTTTTCATTGACGTAACATCAACAATCTAATAAAAACTGCACCTTTTAAAGTACTTCAAAGGACTTTTATCTAGTTTAAATTTAAAAATGGCCGAAGGGTGAGTAAATTAGAGGTAGATTTTCATTTTGGTTGATCTGTACTTTTAATGTGACCTTCGTGTAACAGAAAAGGTTGAAACCTTTGGGACGTTAAGTGTCTAGAGTTACACCCTGTTATCGTCTCTGGCCGCTGTTCTGGGTGAAGTGGAAGCTGTTGTAAAGGAGTGGAGCAGAGATGGAACATGACATGTTGAGTGTGTTGAACATATTGGATCATCATGTGGTCTCTAAATACACTCTCACAGGTGCTGCTGGAGGTCAGGAGGGAATAGCAGGAGATTTAGCAGCCGAACAACATCAGAGATGCCGGGAAAGTGGGATACGAATGCGGCATGGCGAGAGCTTAAGGTTGAAAAACCGGCCTTCCTCTTTGACGTTTTTTTTTTTTTTTTTTTTGAGGTGGTAAATGCTATCTTAGCTTCTTTTGTCGAGCAGAAAGAATGCCTCTCCTTCTTCAGCCTGTGTCATTTATGAAAAATTCATAAGTGAAAATGTCGAAATGTCAAATGACAATATTTGACATTTCTGTTTCAAAGTCACAGAGACCAAACATGTGATTTGTGTCACAATGCATAGCATGGACAGAGGACAGTGTGCACCGAGTGTTTGTGTTTATACTTGGAAGATCATAAGGAAACGAGAGCGTATGTAAAGCAAGGATTTGAGCTTTTGGCAGTTCAAAGTACAATACTATTTTAAATATACCTAATGTTAATGGTTTACAATGGTAATAAATCACATTAAAAATAAAATATTGCATTTGCATATTATCTGTGTATGTATTATGCATAAAATACAGCATTATAAAATACTATCACTGGTCACTTTATTAGGTACACCTTACTAGAACCAGGTTGGACCTGCATTTGCCTCCAGAACTACCTCAACCCGTTTTGGGATAGATCAACAAGGTACTGGAAACATTCCTCAGAGATTTTGCTCCATATTGACATGATAGCATCACATAGTTGCTGCATATTTGTCAGCTGCACATCCATGATGCGAATTTCCCGTTCCACCACATGCCAAATGTGCTCTATTGAATTGAGTTCTGGGGAATGTGGAGGTCATTTGATTACAGGGAACTCATTGTCATGTTCAAGAAACTAGTCTTAGATTATTTGTGCTTTATGACATGATGTGTTATTCTGCTGGAAGTAGCCATCCGAAGATGGGTACACTGTGGTCATAAAGGATGAACATGGTTAGCAACAATGCTCAGGGAGGCTGTGTTGTTGACACGATGCTCAATCGGTACTAATGGTGTCAAGAAAATATCCCCTACACCATTATACCACCACCACCACCACTAACTTGAACCATTAATACAGGGCAGGATGGATGCAGGCTTTCATGTTGCTGATGCTAAATTCTGACCCTACCATCCGAAAGCAAAAATCAAGACTCATCAGACCATCAACATTTTTCATCTTCTATTGTCCAATTTTCATTAGCCTTTGTGAATTTTAGCCTCAGTTTCCAGTTCCTGTTCTTGCCCAAATGCATTAAGTTGCTGCCATGTGATTGACTGATTAGAAATTTGCAATTATGAGGAGTTGGACAGGTTGTACCTAATAAAGTGGCCAGTGAGCACATAAGCAATATGTGATTTTTTTTTTATATAAATTGTAAAACTATTTATTGAACGAAAAAAAATATAATATATATATACATTTTTATATATACATTTTTATATATACATATTTATATATACTTTGAAGATAATATTATAATTTTTAAATGTTTTGCATTGCATAAAACATATGCTGGATAAGTTCGCGGTTCATTCCGATGTGACAACCCCAGATTAATAAAAGGACTAAGCCGAAAAGAAAATGAATAATAATAATAAAAATAATAATAATAACAATAATAATGATATTTTCAAATAAAATAATAAAAGTTTTTTTTTTTTTTTTTTTAATGAAGAAAAAAGGTGTATGCTATTATTATTACCCTTTTTTTACAAGACAAATCACTGTTATTCGATGCCTTAACATAATCAAAATACCTATTAAAATATTCTATACTCTTATCATGGTTAAGACAAAATAAATTATTTATTACAATTTAGTTATTAAAACTATTACGTTTAAAATATGTAAACAATATATTTCTGTGAAGCAGCGTTTGGAAAATGTTTAGAAAAAAAATAAAAATATGACAGAGGGCTAATAATTATGTCTTTAACTTTAGACGTGTATATTTATTTCAAGGAAAGATACATGTTACTTGATTATTTCTGTTAATATAAATAAATAAAATGTTAATGTCTATTTAAATAATAAAACAGTCTGTAAAGCTGCAAAATATCAGAGAAGTGCAGTTATCTGCGTCTGCTTCAGTGGCATGTCCTCATGTCTGTGCTTTAAAGGACTCCCGTTGTGTGTTTTGATAGACCCTGTCAAAGCCTGGGGTTTGAGATTCCTGGAAGAGCAAAACAGAAGCAGAGGGTAAAAAATAAAAATAAATAAATAAAACATGAAAAAAGGAAATGCCCGAATCCATACCATTTTCCACAGCCGCTAAAGCAAATTAAAGCTCTCCCCTGTAACGCTGCTTTAGGTCAGGCATTGAGGGTGATGACAAATTACCTCTGAATACACAGATTAAATATTTATTCACTAAGTCGTAATTGGTTTTGTGTGGAAGTGTTTCCAAAAACAGATTTTTAATTTATCGTTTAAGATGGCAAGCCATCTTAAGATGGATTGGCTAAATGGGGATGTACATACAATGTCCTAATTTTGGCACTCTTGGATAATATAAGAAAAAGGCTATGATTAAAAGGCATTCAATGTATTGTTTAAGATATTTATATTTTTCTGAATGTATTAACCATTATATTATTTTTTATTGACATTACAGGTTTTTCTTGGATATTCTTTGGCTACTCATTATTAGGTCAAAATTATAATCCCTTTGTTGTATTTTTTTTTTTTTTTATCTTTTCCAAATATTGCCTAAATGACATTTGACAGAGCAAGGAATTTTTCACAGTATTTCCTTTAATATTTTTTTTTTCATCTGGATAAAGTCTTATTTGTTTCATTTTAGCCTAAAACATAACTAATTAAATTTTTTTTAAACAATTTTAAGGTCAAAATTATTAAGCTATATATATATATATATATATATATATATATATATATATATATATATATATATATATATATATATATATATATATATTTATATATATATATATATATATATATTGATAGGCTACAAAATAAACCATTACAATGACTTGCTTGATTACCCTAACTTGCCAAATTAACGTAGATAAACCTTTAAATTGCACTTTAAGCTGAATACTACCTTGAAAAAAAATATTGTAAAATATGATGTGCTGTCATTATGGCAAAGATAAAATAAATCAACTATTAGTAACGAGTTATTAAAACTATTATGTTTAGAACTGTGTTGAAAACAAGCTTATTTCTTCTAAACAAAAATGTGGGAAACAATATAAAGGGCGCTAATAATTCAGGGGGGCTAATACTTATGACTTGAACTGCATGTCATTTTGCAGCTGATTCATAACACTTACAATTTGACTGGCATTTCATAACTATTGCCCTTATTGTGGAAATGGCCATTTTTAATGTTTTTGTTTTTTTATAGCCCATTTTGTTAAGTTTAACAACCTTTTACCACAAATCAGAGCTGTGCTCTTTGGTTTTACCCTTTGTGATGAATAGCTAAGTGACTTTGGCCTTTGAGTTTCCTCAAATTTATACTCCATGTGAAACAGCAGATCAGACGGAACAATTTTCTGCCCATAGGTGTACTAAACAAATGTAAAACATTCATGGGAATATACTTGCTAATGTAAATTCAAATTGGTGCAAATAATTGTGGCACACAAATCCAACACTACCTGACAAAAGTCTTTTTACCAAAAAAAAATATGATCATGTCTTTATTGATTTAATTAGGACAGTAATGTCTGACATTAGACAAAATTAGACATTAGACCTTGCTAAGACAAAAGTATTGTCACTTAAAAGAAATAATGTACAGTATAGAATATAAAGTCATGGTGCAATAAAAACAGAATTGATCTCTGCAATGACTCTAATAACTTATTAATAAAGTCATCTGGAATGGCAAAGCATTCCTGCAGGACTCCCAGAGTTCAAGATTCTTTGGATTCGTTCATTTTCTCCTCATTCATCTTACCCCAGACATTCTCAACAATGTTCATATCTGGCGACTGGGCTGGCCAATCCTCGAGCACCTTGAGCTTCTTTGCTTTGAGGAACTTTGATGTGGAGGCTGAAGTATGAGAAGGTGTGAGATCCTGCTGAAGAATTTGCCCTCTCCTTTGTTGTTATGAAATGGGCAGCACAAATGTCTTGATACCTCTGGCTGTGGATGTTGCGTCCACTCAGCAGATCTCTCGCACGTCCCATAATGAATGTAACCCCAAACCATGATTTTTCCTTCACCAAACTTGACTGATTTCTGTGAGAATCTTGGGTCCATGCAGGTTCCAATATGTCTTCTGCAGTATTTGTAATGATTGGGATGCAGTTCAGCAGACGATTAATCCGAAAAATCTATCTTCTGCCATTTTTCCAAATGATTAACTAGAAGTCAAGTTAATGTTTGTTGCTCTTACAGCTGCGTTTGACGACGACTTTTGTCTGGTAGTGTAGATGGTTACATCAAAATTTTATTGAGAGTTTAGATTGAGACTTGCTCTGTATTTCCTTCTACTTTAATGCAAATGGTTTGTCTGGGTGTACCTAAATCCTGTCACATACGACACATAGAGTACAGAGCACACTCCAATAAACTGACAGAAAGCAGATTAATGCATTTACATGCTGGGCAAAATTAACATAAAGGGCAAACTCTAGCTTTGATGATTGGTTAAAGGGTTCCTACTATGCCTTTTTCTCCTTTTTTTAATTTTAGTCGGTGTGGAGTGTATGTTTGGCCATAAAAAAATAAAAAAAAAGATCTAAAAAGCTGTGTCGGGGGCTTGATGGGGCTCTGTCAGAAACTTGCAACGACCGCGTCAACTCCCTACCACTCTCCTTCATTGAAAAATACATATTAAAAACCTAACAAGAGTGTACAATAAACAATACACAATTTACATTATAGGGAAGGGACTAGTTATGTGTGCTTTTACATTAATAACTTGAGATCATTATTATCAACAGCTATCACCATGGGGCCCTGTTTAATTTTATTTAGTCCGTTTACTGGTGGGATTATGTAACAGAGACTGGCTGTAAATGCTGATTGTTTTTGCCATATATATCAGCAGACTCTGCTTACCTTTTGTGCTGTTATTTTGACAATATATAAACTTTCCTTAAATTTTGACATTTTTTAAATGTTTATTTTTTTTTCACAGAATACAAAATCCAGATTTTTTTACAACGTTCTCTTTCTCTGTGTGTTCATGAATTGTATTAATTAGACAATGTCTTATTTGCTAGTTGACAATAACATATTACTAACAGATGCTTATGAGAAGTTTAATACACCTGGAAAAAAATGGAGAGCTAAAGCTATAAAACGCAAGCCAGCTCCAACAACAACAACAAACAAATCCTGTCTAAAAGGTTATACATCTCAAAGTCAACTCCAAGAGAGATTTGTATTATTATTGTTTTTTAATCTCTTAAGGAACTACAACAAACAACTCAATGGACTACAAGCATTATTTTCCAGGTTTTACTAAAAAAAAATCAACCAAATTCCTGTCTACAGAAATTCAAATATAGGGATTCTTAAATGGTGTGCTTGTGTTGTGCATTGTTATCTTATTAAGCATAACCCCCGTTAAAATGTACATGTAATCGTAAATGTTTTACATAGATCAACACAAATAGTTTAAAGTGTTTCAAGAAAAATAAACCAAAAACAAACTCAAGCATCTTTAGATGCTATATTTAAAGCTGCACAATATATAAACAGTTGTAGTCAGAATTATTAGCCCTCCTCAATTATTAGCTCCCCTGTATATTTTTTTCCTCAATTTATGATTAATGGAAATAAGATTTTCTCAACACGTTTCTAAACATAATCATGATACTAAATTAACTCCTAACTAATAACTAATTTATTTTTTTTTCCATGATGGCAGTGCGTACTGTTTTACTAGTTTACTATTTACTATTTTTCAAGAGTATTCACCTTAAATGAAATTTAAAGCATTGTCTAGGTTATTTAGATTATCAAGATTGGGTAGTTAGTATTTGCATAATGATGGCTTGTATTGTTGACAAAAAAAAAAAAAAAAAAAAAAAAAAAAATATATATATATATATATATATATATATATATATATATATATATATATATATATATATATATATATATATATATATATATATATATATATATATATATATATATATATATATATATATATAATCAGAATTTTTAGCCCCCCTGTTTTTTTTTTCTCCCATGTGGGTCTTCCACAACAAGATAGGGAGTAAAGTTAAGCTGGATATTTATGTTAAATTTTGAGTTATCCAATAGGCTAGCTAGTGAATATCGATAGGGACCAGCTGTGGTCAATCATATCATGTTCTCCTCTCAACATTAGTTTCACTTCCTGCAGAGAAAAAATATTATCTGAAGTACTGTAAAAAATCCCTTGCTCTGTTAATCATAAGTTGGTAAATGTATGTAAATAAAAAAAAAAGAAAATTACAATAATTATTTTTTTTTTTAATTGATGATCATATAGTATTTTGCAAGTCAGTTACATTGTAAGAAATATCTTTATTGCAACACTTATCAACAATATTGCATATTTTCCCAGTATTGGGCAGATCTAGTTTTAGTAACAATTTGAGTAAAAGTTCAAAAGGTTAAGGACTTAAGACATCTTTTTCAAAGCCTTCTATGTATGTATTTACCAAGTGAGCCAATATTAGTGGAGGACACTGTAGTGATTGTAAAAACTGATGGATTTTTTTATTTATTTATTTATTTTTTTGCATTGCACGCCTCTCGACACTCCAGTTGCATTATTCATGTAACTGAAAGGCTTGTGAGAAATGTGGTCAGATAGACGGACGCTCCTGATCGGGAGATTAACCAGGCACAATCACGAACGTGTCACGCCGGAGCGCTTGGCTCATTTTAAAGACATCATATGGAAGGATAACGACAGGCCGTGTATAACATTCAGCGAGAAACGGCTGCCACAACACCATTCCACCCAAATGGATAGTTTACAATCAGAGTTGAAGGACCCACGCTTAAGATGTATTGCACACGCTTTCAGGACCGCCATTATCTGGGAGAGCCATACTGTCTCGGATGAAGGCGTTACGGCTCCTGTGTTTTCAAGATATCAGAGTTTTAGTGCATGTCCTGGTGCGGTTTCATCCAGTCACTTTATGGTTTGAATTCTGAACTATGTAAGGTGTCTACGCTTCTGTGTCTTTTAGAGTTAAATGGAGAACTTGAATTCAAATAACAAACAGGGTGTGATTAAAATTCCCAGAGAGGTAAAAGGTATAAATATGATAAAGAAAGTTCAATATTATAATACATTAATATAAATATTAATATTAAATATTAATAATAAATTATATATAAATATTCAATTCATATAATTGTTTTTTATATTAATTTGTCATCTTAAAGTTGAATAAATAGTCACTAGGGCAAAGTAAAGTTTAGTTTTATATTTGTTTATATATTTATTTAAAATAATTTAGTAAAAATGAACTACATTGATTAGGCCTGTCACAATATCTATTTTTTATTTTGTTTGGATGAAATATTGCAACCAAAATATATTGCAATAAATGATATTATTATTATTATTATTATTGGTATCTTAATGATATTATTATTATATTATGCCACTCATTATATAATGCCAGAATGACAATATAATAGCCTCACAATGCAAGTACACTCTGCCAAAGAACACAATGTTTAAAAAAAAAAAAATAATAAAATGTTTTAATTGTTGTAATTTTAACAACATATTACTTAGTCATTGGAATCAAAATGTGAATATGCATATCCTATATCTATCTATCTATCTATCTATCTATCTATCTATCTATCTATCTATCTATCTATCTATCTATCTATCTATCTATCTATCTATCTATCTATCTATCTATCTATCTATATATATATATATATATATATATATATATATATATATATATATATATATAACAAAATATATAAATATATATAAAATATATAAATATATATATAACAAAAAAATGCCAGGTAAAAAGTAAAAGAGGCTAAGATATCTGCTCCCAGATCAATTTTCAGTGGTCAAACACCCACAAGAAAAATACAATAGTATTTTATAATAAATACTATATTGTTTTTTAACCATACTTTCAGCTAAAATGTTACATTTTTTGTAAATTGTTTTTTATGCATGTGTGCATAGCAACACGAAAAATGATCGAGCTCATGTCCATGTGTTGTGCGATAAGTCAATATATTTAAGTTATAAATTGTAGAAATAAAATAATTCCATTTTAAAATATATTAAAAGAAAAAAAGAGTTATTTTAATTGTAATATTTAACTATTTCACTATATATATTTTTACTGTATTTTCTATTATGATATTCTTTTATTAGTAAAGATAAAAAAGTAAAAGCAGAAAGACTGAAATTATATATATATATATATATATATATATATATAAATATATATATATATATATATATATATATATATATATATATATATATATATATATATATATATATATATATATATATATTAGACATACAGCATGTCTGATAATATTTTTTCTTCTGGAGAAAGTCTTATTCATTTATATTTTTCTTTGTTTATTTTGTTTGGACAAAATTTTTAGCCCCTTTAAGCATTTTTTTTTATCATTATCCAAAAACTTGCCTAATTACCCTAACCTGCTTAGTTAACCTAATTAACCTAGTTAAGCTTTTAAATGTCACTTTAAGCAGTACAGAAGTGTCTATTTTAATGCCATTAATATTATTTATGCAAAAAAAAAAACTAATTTTTACATGTAGAAATTATGTTAAAGAAAAAATTTGAGTTATCCACTATAAGTATTATAAGTAAATTTACATAATAATGAAAAATTCAGTGTTGTTTACACACTATATGATATATATATTTTTTATATAATACTATACATTATGATACACATTACCCTAATTAATATGTAATATTGATATTTATATTTTACAATATTACAGTTTTAATGTATTTTGTTGTAATAATATCTGATTTTCAAATAAATTCATCCTTTCTTTTAGACTTTTTTAGCTTACCAACTTGTACTACTCTTAACTATCCGTAAAAGTTTACTTGTTTTATTTGAACTAACCGTTAATCTATTTCAAGTAACAAAAGTCATTCTACTTGTAATAACCTTGTTATTATACAGGAAAAATGTAAATGCTTGCAGGCAATGGGTGACACCTTGCCCCAAATATCTGAAACATGTATTCTTCTAAATGAAGTTTAAAATGAGCTGGTCTTTTCTGCAGCTGCTGGTTACTTAAACTGGTTACTGTAATGAATGTAGCTGTCATGACTTCAACATGTAGCAGCGCTCACTCATTACTCTATGACAAGAGATGAACCGTGAGCGCACGAGAGAGGATGTATTACACATCTCCCCGTGGGGTCGGAATTAGATTAATTTGAGCCCGGGCCGGGTTTGAAGAGATCCTTTCAGTGAATTAAGATGGAAATGGATTCCTTTTATGAGTGGGCGTAAAAATTCATTGTGATACAGGGCCGATCTGAAGTCTGGGAGTGAATCTCGTGTGAAGAGATGAATGTCCTTGTGTCCTTTAGAGGAAGTGAGACACAAAGCATCACAATAAAGGCAAACAACAGGACGGTTTAATTCAAAAATTGGATGTTCATTGGGGTCATCAAAAGAAAACAAATCAAAGGAAAAAAGCAATTGACTGCTTGAAGATAAAGTCGTTCTTTGCCTATTCACTGGGGGTTTTAAGTCACTCATTAATATATGAGATTTATTCATTTTTCATTTTTTTTATGACCTTTATGACCTATTTATGACTTTTAAAGGTGTTTTCATGCTCACAAAGGCTGCATCTATTTTTATTTAAAAAAAATAAAACTAAAATCAGTAACTTTTAATTTATTTTTTAATTAATAATGTCTCGTAATTCAATTCAATTGCGATTATCATGCCATCAATTTAGTTCATTTCGATATCTTGGTGAATTAATGATGCTTTTCATACTCAATTTTATATTTCACTTCACAGCACAATAAGAATTGTATTAAAAAATTAAGTTATAAATACATTTTATATGTATTTGTAATACAATTTTGCCCTTTAATAAGTCAGATACATGAACTGTGACTTTAATTTTGAATGTATGAAACTAAAGTACATGCACAGAACAACATGAGCATTTAAAGCAAATAAACTAACGTAAATATTATCCTGCCTGCTTTTTGACCATTGTTGAGCGAGTTGTTAAACGCCTATGATTGGTCACTCACTCAACAGAAAGGATGCGATTGGCTCTGACGCTCTGGCACTGTTTTCCAATGAGTGACACTGATAGACAGCAGCGGCAATCACAGCTGATCCATGTTAGATGCTTGTGTCTGTATCCATAAGTATCGCTGTAATAGTAGAGAGGAGGGAAAACGTTACCTCATTCCAGCAGGTCAAAGGTCCAAAGAGAGAGAGAGGGTGAGAGACATTGAGCTTTCGATTTCTCCATAGTAGTGAAATAGGGGGTGTAACTTTAGACTGTCCAAAGACACGCGCAGTGAATTTTCCACAGTTTCAGCATTTTTAATTACTTGTGGTCATTGTGCTCGCCATTGTAAGCTTACACAATATAGCACATATGAGATAATTTCCATCTGTAAGTCATAACCGGTTAGGATCTAATACTGAACAGATAACCAATTGTCCATGTCTGTACCGCGGTGCATCGAAAAATCTATTATATTTGACACCTCTATAATTGCAGTTCAAAATACATTTGAAATTGTGCAGTTGTAAACTATAAAGATTATATGTTATATTTTACTGGGTGATTTTGCAGTTAAAAAAAAAAAGAAGACAAAAAAAATGTAAAATTGAGGTAAGGTCCTTAAGTGTGGTGAAAAACAGTAAGTAGCTTTATTTATAATCCAAGCAAACAGAATAGGTCATTTGCAATTATTTGAACTTCATAATACATATCACACATCAATAACCTTTAAAATGCAGTATTTTTAAAATAATATTTTAAAATTTATTGTCGAAGTCGGCGAGTCATTGGCGCAGTGGGAAGTGCTGTCGCCTCACAGCAAAAAAGTCGCTGGTTCGAACCTCGGCTCAGTTGGCGTTGCTGTGTGGAGTTTGCATGTTCTCCCTGCCTTCGCGTGGGTTTCCTCCGGGTGCTCCGGTTTCCCCCACAGTATAAGACATACGGTACATGTAAATTGGGTAGGCTAAATTGTCCCTAGTGTATGAGTGTGTGTGTGAATGTGGATGTTTTCCAGAGATGGGTTGCGGCTGGAAGGGCATCCGCTGCGTAAAAACTTGCTGGATAAGATGGCGGTTCATTCCGCTGTGGTGACCCCGGATTATCGTGTTTTGAAGTTGGTTGTACAAATGAATGGGCTGTGAATGCATTCGCAAAACTGTTGTGACAGAAAACAATAAGCAGTTAATATTATTATACAAAATAAACAGAACAAGTAATTTACCCACCAGATAATGCTGTTCATTTGACCAGCCGCAGACTTTTGATGGTTGCCAAGTAACATCACTACCTGCTGCTTCAATAAGGAATGTGTGGCTTTACCAGAGATTCGAACACAGTTCTAACAATCAGACTTTGTGTTTATACAGGATGTGTTTTGTCCTTCAGTGTGGCCGTGGTGGAGAATACAGTGTAGCACAAAGCCTGTTATTCCTGCTGGATTCCTTGAAGAGCCCCTCTGGAAACAGACATGGGCCAGATGGGACTGCCAGACTATTTGGCAACTGAATGGGAGAAAGAATAAAAGTCAATTTAATGACAGACAGACAGACAGACAGACAGACAGACAGACAGACAGACAGACAGACAGACAGAGTTGGAAATAATTATAGAGATGGATGGATGGATGGATGGATGGATAAATTGATAGCTGAAGTCAGAGATAAAGAGATGGATAGATAGACAAACAGACAGACAGAGGCAGAAATAGATAAAGGCAGGAATGGATGGATAGATGGTGGATGGATGGAGGCATAGATGGACGGATGAAGGCAAAGATGGATGAAGGTAGAGATGGATGGATGACTAAACAGGTAAAAATGAGAAAGATGAGAGATAAATGTATGGACAAACGGATAGGAGGATGGATAGATAGATGAAGCCGGAAATGGATGGATGGATGGATGAAAGCAAGGATAGATGGATGGATAGATAAAGGCAAAGATGGATAAAGGCAGAGATGGATGGATGACTAAACAGGTAGAAATAAGATGAAAGAGATGTATGCACAAACGTATGGATAGGTGGATGGATGAAGGCGGAAAGGGATGGATGGATGGATAGATGGATGAAGGCAGGGATGGCTGGATAGATGGAGGCAAAAATGGATGGATGGATGGATGGATGGATGGATGGATAAAGGCAGAAATGGATGGATGGATGTATGGATGGATGGATGAAGGCAGGGATGGCTGGATAGATGAAGGCAAAGATGGATGGATGGATGGATGGATAGATGGATGGATGGATGGATAAAGGCAGAAATGGATGGATGGATGGATGGATGGATGGATGGATGGATAAAGGCAGAAATGGATGGATGGATGGATGGATGGATGGATAAAGGCAGAAATGTATGGATGTATGGATGGATGGATAGATGACTAGAGAGAGGTAGAAATTAATTAGATGGATGGACAGATAGACGACTGGATAAAAGAGTAGGCCGACAGAAAGATGAAGAGAAGGACAGATGGACTGTCAGACAACAGTGAAAGGTAAAATAAATAGAGCCAGAGGAACAAAAATAGAGAATGATAAATGAATAGATGGAACGAAAGAAATAATGTATGTGATCCAGCAAGTGTGTGTAATTATTAAGTAGATGTAGTGTTCTTTGCTCAGGTTATGCTTTATGGGGCGTAAAGATTTTCGTTCAGGTCTGCTGCTTATTAACACAACGCACAAAGTTTTCTTATTAGCATCTGTTGGGCTGTGAATTTTGAGAGGTGTCTCATTTCCAAGGTCTCAGTCACATGACAACAGGTTTCTCATTATGCTGTACACAGTTCATTAAACTCTCTCTCTCTCACACACACACGCATGCACTCATACAGACAAACACACTTTTAGTGCATTATCCACCCAGCATTATTATTAAGGCTAATTCGAGACTATCATAAGTGCTTCCAGTGATATACACATATTGGATTTTCATTATTAAGAGAGTCTGTGACCGGCCGGGAATGAAAGGTGAATGTTTGTGGCCAGTGGGCTATTGTGAACTGCGTTCTCATTGGTGGAGGATAATATCGCCAGGCTCTCCTCCCTCATATCTTGCCCATGACTGTCATCCGCTCTGCCATCTGTGAGACCTCAGCAGCTGGACAGTAAAACCATTGCTCATAAAAACACCTTCTGCTCTCACTTTTCTCTCTCTCCCACTGTCATCTCTTTTCTCTCATTTTTCGATTGTTTCTATCATTTCCTCATCTCTCTCCACATGTCAGCTATGCTAATATCAACCCACAAGCAGATTGACCCAATGTGATGACAATGTGATGAGCACTCATTGAGTGGAATAAAAGAGATTTGTTTTTTGACAATAGGTATAATTTAAGGTCAGTGTAATGTTATGATAATTGACAATGGAAATAGGCTAGATTGATAACTATTGTACTGAATAATGCTTTATACAGTTTAAAAGACTAAGGTCAGTAAGATTAATATAAAAAATGTGTTTCTATAGCTAACAGTTTTTACATCGCAATAGGCTTTAACATTATTTATTTATAATCAAATAAAAAAATAAAGTTTTTTTTCAAAGCTGGTCAGAGTTGATTCTCGCTATACACATTGAAAAATATATTGGTACTTTGACACAGATAGAGGGCAAAAATTGCTTGATGGATGGATGGATGGATGGATAGATGGATGAAGGCAGAGATTACTTGGATTCATATATGGATGGAAAGATGGATGGATGGATGGATGGATGGATTGACATTGTAAAGGCAGAGATTACTCGAATGGGTGGAGATGGATAGATGGATGAAGGCAAATATGGATGATGGATGGATGGGTGGATGGATTGACAGATTGATAAATGCAGAGATTACTCAGATGGGTGGTAGGATGGATGGATAGCTGGATAAAGGCAAATATGGATGGATGGATGGATGGATTGAGATTGAAGGCAGAGATTACTCTGATGAATGGATGGATAGATAGCTGGATGAATGCAAATATGGATGGATAGATGGATGGATGGACGAATGGATGGATGGATTGAGATTGATGAAGGCATTGATTACTCGGATGGATGGATGGATGGATGGATGGATGGTTGGATGGATGGATGGATGGATGGATGGATGGATAGATGGATGGATAGCTGGATGAAGGCAAATATGGATGGATGGATGGATGGATAGTTTGCGGTAGAAATTGGATGGATGTATGAATGAAGGCAAAGATTACCTGGATGGATGGATGGATGGATGGATGGATGGATGGATGGATGAATGGATAGATGTATAGCTAGATGAAGGCAGATGTGGATAGATAAATGGGTTGATGTAGAAATTGGATGGATGGATGAATGGATAGATGTATGGACAGATGTAAGGATGGACGGATAGATAGATGAAGGCAGAAATTACTTTGATGGATGTTCGGATGGACAGATGGATGAATAAAGGCAGATATGGATGGATGGATGGATGAATAGACACATGGATGAAGGCAAAGTTTACTCGGATAGATGGATGGATGGATGGATGGGTAGATGGACGGATGGATGGATGAATGGATGGATAGATGGATGTATAGCTGGAAGAAGGCAGATACGGATGGATGGATAGATGAGATGGGTTGAGGTAAAAGTTGGATGGATGGATGGATGGTGGTAAAAATAGGATAGATGGATAGACAGATGGTTGAAGGCAGAGATTACTTGCATGGATGGATGGATGGATGGATGGATGGATGAAGGCTGATATGGATGAATGGATGGGTTTAAGTAGAAATTGGATGGATGTATGGATGGATGGATCGATGGATGTAGGCATAAATTACTTGAATTGATGGATTGGTAGATGGATAAAGGTTAAGGTGGATGGATTGATTAATAGATTGAGGTAGAGATTGGATGGATGGATGGATGGATGGATGGATGGATAAATAGCTGGATCAAGGCAGATATGGATGGATGAAAGGATGGATGGGCGAAGGGATAGACAGAGGACAGACAGAGAGTTAAAAAGATAGATAGATAGATAGATAGACAGACAGACAGACAGACAGACAGACATAGACAATGAAATTTAAGTTATTAAGACTTAATTACACCAAGCAGTGTTTCATGGAAGCACGCAGAGCTAGTGTTCTCCGTTGGAGACTTATGGTTGCTTCAACACTGATTGGTAGGATTTTCTGTTTGGTTTTTAATAATTAATGCAAACAATTGCATTCAACAAAAGCACAACCTCAGAGCTTACAACAGATCTGTCTTTAAAGTCTTTGAATCATTTGTTTAAATTAATTATCGACTTCCCTACTGAAAAAAAAGAATGATTTTTTTTTTTACTTCCAGAACTGTTTAATCCTTCTTCAGCCCTGATGAATTCAGATGGAAAATTATGAACTGAAAAGAAAACAGTTCTTCACTTTAGTTCAGTCCAGTTTCATTTTGCATTATGTATTAACTATTTAAAATGGAATAGCACATAAATACTGTAAGCCAGGTATGAATGGCTCGATTGTTTAGTGACGTCACAAGATTTTCAGAGTGGTTAGTCCTGCCATTTCGAATCAGATTCGACTGAATTGAATCTCGACCTACAGAAGCTAATGCAAGACACGTCGGGGCGCCTGACCCTCTCTAACCCCACTCAAGACATCCCATATTCATTATGCATTGATTACAGCCTCCTGTTTAATAGACTCATTTACCTCTGTCCCCCTAAAGGACTGTATTGATTTTTATGAAAAGGAATTAAATGGGCTGCATTGGTTGCGCCCTGTGGCAGAATGAAGGGTTTGCAGAATTAAATGGTTCACAATCGCACAATTATGGGAATGACAATTATCTCGCTACATCCATATATTCAAACTTGTTTGCCCTCTGGGTAGAAACAATAGATTACTTCATTAGGCCTCGGAAGAGAAGTGGCACAAGGGCGGTGACTGCTTTTTTTTGCCTAATTCTTTTCTTTTTGTTCCACCTTACGAAGGTCGCAAGTAGTGCAAAATGACACCAAGTGCTTCTGTGGGGTTGTGTTACTTGGGTTGTGTTACTTGAGGTACTTGTGTTGGTTGCTTGTGTGTTGCTTTGGAATTTCACGTGGTTTCTAGGGTATTGCAGTGGTTGCTATACAGGTTTCTAAGATGTTTATACAGGTTTCTAAGATGTTAAGATGTAGATGCTAAGAAAGTTAGTTAAGACCCACAGTTTCAACACAGGCTCATCTCCACATTTCTGGAGATTGCGAATAATGTTGCCGGAAGTACATATGGCTGCATTTTGTTTTAAAAACAAACGCTACGGAGCGGTATGATGCCGTTCTTTTTCATGCTTACCAGCTGATCACTTATTTTCATATGAACAGCTTTTCTGTTTCCAGTTTGTCCAGTAGCACAATGCGAACGTCAATGTGTTTGAAATGCAGAGAGGAGTTAACCGTGAAAACAGGATTTATGTTAGAGATGAAGAACGCAGGAAAAAAAAAGAACGTTTCAGAAAGCAGGTAAGACAAAAACAAAAGGCAAAAATTAAAATAAACAAGTAAATTACAGGGAATGTGGTCAAATCTGAAAACATAGTAAAAAGCAGGTGGCCGTGAGGGATTTCGGTTGGGTTTAGAGAAGTGGGTGGGCGGGTCAGTAGGTACTTTTGAAAACTATCATTTGGGTTTATGGAAAGAGGAGGGTGGGTCAGTAGCTTAGCCAGTCAACAGTCATTCTACAGCAACCTCTGGTGGATTTACATAAGATGAGCAGGCGTGAATAGCACTTGCGAGTGAAAGTTGATATTTGATAAGCGCACACAGCGGCCTCTGGTGGATTTATGAAAACAAAAACTGCAAAAAAAAAAAAAAAGTACCTCCTGGGATGTATTTGTCGCTCTCCAGAAATGTATATAAGGTTATTTATTCAAAATGAGCCTGGGTTGCATACTTTGGTTTGCTCCAATTGAAGGTTTAAGCCAATAGGTGGCAACAAACAACCAACAAAAATGTGGTACTGAATTAATCCTCAAAAACGATTCATCTAGTAATATATCATGATGTTTTTGGGTGAGTTTGTGAAACATTTATTGACAATTAGACAGACAATAAATACAACAATTTTGCTTTTATTATTTTAAATGTACACTGTAAAAAAAAATTAAATTAATTTTTTTTGTACTTTTTTACTTCGTTATTGTACTTTTTATCCCAGCTGCCGGAAAAAAAAAATAAGTAAAATAATGGTCGTTAAATTACAGTAATTTACCATAAAATAACAGATGTTAAATTACAGTAATTTACTGTAAAATAATGGACGTTAATTTACAGTAAATTCCATAAATTTAAATTTACAGTAGATATCTGTAAATGTTATTTTATACTACATAACTGTAATTTAATATATCAGTCGTTTTTATGTTAGCTGAGTAGCTGTATATAATCAAAGTGAGATTTATGAAAAAATAACATGATTTCCTGCAAGTGAAGCATTAGCAAACATTGCTTTGCATCTTATTAACACAACCAAGCCTTAAAATTACATTTTTGACCACCCCTTTAAAGTCAAGATCACAATATTCTCACAATTCAATTTTCTCATGATTAGATGTAAAATAAAGGTTAATATGAGTAGGCTATTATTATTGTCATTTCTCAAACATATGATAAAAAAACAATGATATTAGGCCTATGTGTAGGTCTGCTGTAGGTTAAAATGCTTTACTTGTCTTGTAAAGACTTGGAATGGTGGATTTGAACAGACTTTAACTTTGTCCTGTTTGTTAAAGGACTAAAAAACCCCTACTTTCGGTTCAGTACTACCTCAGAATTCTTTTAAAAAATGCATGATAATGGTCATGGAGCTCTGCGAGCAGAGGCAGGAGTGCCTTTTCAGCTGCAACCCATCACTGGGAAACATCCATACACTCTCATTCACACACACACACTATGGACAATTTAGCTTACCCAATTCACCTACCGCATATCTTTAGACTTTTTTGTGGAAAATCAGAGTAGACATACTGACACTTTATTACATGTTATTCACAGCTTATGCAGATTCTGTTCACTAACGTAGACATCATTCATGGGAGCGTGCACATCCTCTATGCACCAGCTGGCGTGTGATTTCTCGGCTACAAATACACCATTACAAGACAGAAATTAAATTTTTGGGTGAATTATACCTTATCAATACAGCATGCTGACTCTTTCCACGCCATTTGGAGGTATCCAGAGCAATGCGAAGACTTGTGCAACCATATATATGCTAGCTCCTCTCCTGAACTTGAAAATATAATTGGCTGAATTGTAGAAATGCTGGATTAAGATCGTGTGGGTGTCAAATTGAGATCACAATCTTTTGCTAGCCCTAGTCTCCAGCATCTGACATGTCCTGCCCCCTACAAGACATTTGTTCATATTTATTTGATGCATTTGAGCTCAACCGCTCTCACTGGCAGAGCTGTGATAAAACGAAACGCTATTGGCTGTTTTTTTTTTTTTTTTCATATGGGGAGGAGCCATACTGTCCCACCTTCACTACATCTTTCTGTTGATATTATATCTAACATTGAATAAAACAATGCACATTTCCAAGCACTTCATGGGACCTACAAGTCAACTTGTAAGACAGAGTAACTTAAATTTTCTTGTTGAGTGGACAATTTATAAAAATGCAGCTATTTCAATGTCAAAGATAAGTTAAGATAACTAAATCACAAAAGTATTTTTACATTGTGCATTCTCTCGTTCTGACCTCCCTTTGACAGTTTATCTGTCTGGTTTTCCTGGAAAGGCCTCTAATGTATTAAATGAGTCATTTAGTAATGCAGCACAGGATCATGGTGATTCATTCTAATGTATTCAACCTCAGAGATGTCCTTGTTGTGTGAGGAATTATCGCTGTCTCAGGGATACATAAAGGCATTTGTTCCGCACCTGATTTAATCCATGCAGCTGCTGTAATTATTAGGTGTTCAACTGCTTCAAACACGTTCAGTGATGAATACTAGGGTTCTGGCGCTTCATTTGGCACAATGGCTTCAAATTACCTCAGACCATCAACGTTTAAAAATAAATGCAAGACTTTTAATTGTTAGGTGCATGAAGTGAGGTGAAATCTTTGCACCAGGTTGTAGTTTGCCTTTCATACTTTGACCTTTTTCTTAAACGCTCTTTGTTCTTTATTATGGAGGCCCGTTTCTGCCTTTGGAAATATAAAAGGTGCAGATGAGAGAGACTTTGAAAGGGGGAATTTAATTTGTAATAAGTAACGAAAATATTTATATACTCATATATTCAGATTTTTTATTGACATATTTCTGTAAAATTAATTAAATTAATGTAATTTTCATCACATCGTATTGCTTGTATTGCATTTGATTGTTTGAATTAGTAAATTTTTCACATAAAAAAAAAATTGGTAATTAACAAGTTTATTAGTATTACAAGTTATTTAGCTGTTTGTACTACAAGTGTATTACAAGTATTACACATCTTTACCTCTACTTTGTTGACATTTTATGTTGAAAATGTCCCAATTGTGGATGTGTGTGCTCTTTCTGTGGTAATTTATATTGCTGTCACGTGATTATGTTTTGCTTTAAGCTGCAGTCACACTAGACTTTTCTCCCCATAGACTTCCATTCATATGCACGCGAATGCATCAGACCGGAAACGCAAGTTCGTGCATCACGTTTCACAGTTCGCTGTGGTGCAAAGTTAAAGCCTGGTAAACTCTGACCTGAGAAATCGCTCACACTTAACGACGTGAGACCAATTGAGGATAAACATGACGTCTCTGGGCAGAAATTTGAAACATGGACTGTTACAAACCTCTGATGTTACTCTAGGGGATAGTGGGGTTTGACATTTATTTAATTAAAATATATTTATATAAACAGTGAATGAGTGGAAAGACAACTAAAATAATGCCTAAAAATGTGTGCTTTTATTTACAATCCCAAAGTGAACAACAACAACGAATTAATCAAAAACAAAGAAAAAGTAAGTAAGGCAAAAATATACTATTTACAATATATACAACACTGAGACAAATAAAGACAGGAAAAAACAAGAGAGCTAGTAGAAGAGGGCGCTTAAGAAATGAAAAGAACAAAACCCAAACTAAATCTAACTTCCCAGAAGCATCTAGCTAACTATGTGAAAAACAGTTTAATTAAGACGCAGAGATCTTCCGAGTCCTAACTATCTACTCTATCTATCTATCCAAAAGGTACAAGGAGTGGCGCTCGCCCCTAACCTAGTGTACTAGACAGCAGAGTAGTCCTATGTGTTGCAATATGTATCGTGACCTTCTTACCTGTCCGCTTCGTCCAAGCCTCGTAAACAACGATAAACTAAGAACGATGTACGAATAACGGACGGATAACGTGCACACAGAAACTGGCAACAACAAAACACAGTTAGACGGGTTATTTCTAAACGCACTCGATAAATACAAACAAACAACAAAGCAGAGAAAGAGAAAAATGCAAGGAAGGGAAGGCGAGTGGTCTGGCGTGCGTTTTTAACACGGGTGGTCTTTGCTTATTGGATGTGATCTAAGAGTGACGTAACCGGAGAGGAATGACTGACAGCTGAATGGACCAATGAACGGAGCCTGAGAATACATGAAAGCAGATATGGGAGAACAGAGCGAGAGAGAGAGAGAGAAAAACTCAGAGAAACAGAGCACAAAAAACAGAAATACATAACATGGACCAATCCCTCAATTTATTAAATGTCTAATCATCTTGTTTAAACCTGCCCCTTTTTGCAGTGCCGTTCAACAGAATTTCGCAAGCTCAAACTCTAGTGTGACCGCAGCTGTACTGCACATGCGTTGCGTATGTGTTGTGATCACATGGGGTCATTACCTAACGCCGATCAGCTGTTTTG
Organism: Danio rerio; assembly: GCF_049306965.1. Classification (NCBI taxonomy): domain Eukaryota; kingdom Metazoa; phylum Chordata; class Actinopteri; order Cypriniformes; family Danionidae; genus Danio; species Danio rerio. The sequence goes on along the minus strand of NC_133186.1, from coordinate 35,289,683 downwards.
AACCGCTGCTTCAGCTGTGCTTAATTTCAGCTGCGCCTATATCCGAACGGCATTTCTTTGCTTTGTTGTCAGTTTGTTATTTTTACTCGCTGCGTCCCAATTCACATACTTATATTTCACCTTAAATGATGTACTATTTTTGTGAAGGAAAAGTATATACTTCTGGGTGTGTAACAGAAGAATATGCAAGCTTTGGGACACTACATCCTCGTCAACAGATTGTTATGTTGCTAATTACGTCCCCTGTCCATCACCTCGACACATCATCCACATTTCCACAGGTTAATCTGCCAGTTGTGGGTCTTTCATGCAGTAAAATCTCCTCAGGTCTTTGTATAGTTACTGCATTCAGAAGGTAATGTTCAAACATATCTTCATATAAGTTCACATTGTTGTTGCAAATGAAATATAACACAGAAAACGTGATTAAAAATATTTTTGAAGCCTCCCTACCTGACGGTTGGTCTTGTGCGTCTGGCATGTTTGTAGTTGATTGACGCGGGGCCCCCCTGCAATGCTTGCCCTGTGGGCCTGTTAGCTACGCCCCTGCTAATGCCCCAGTATAGTGACAGGGGCTCTATACTGCTCAGTGAGTGCAGTCTTTTGAATGTGACTTTAAACCAAGGTCCTGACTCTCTGTGGTCATTAAAAATTCCAAGAAGTCCTTCGAAAAAGAGTAAGGATTTAACCCCAGCATCCTGGCCATATCTGCCTACTGGCCTCTGTCCATCATGGCCTCGTAACTATCCCATATCATAATTGGCTTCATCGCTCTGTTTCCTCTCCTCCAATCAGCTCTTGTGTGGTGTGCGGTCTGCCGCAAAATGGCTGCCGTCGCATCATCCAGGTGGATGCTGCACACTGGTGGTGGATGAGGAGATACACCCCTATGTGTAAAGTGCTTTGAGTGTTCAGAAAAGCTCTATATAAATTTAAGGAAATATTATTTTTATTATTCTCTTTGTTAAACAGAAATTGGGTAAAAAAATAAACAGGGGGACTAATAATTCAGGTGAGCTAATAATTTTTAGTTCAACTACATATATGCGTGTGTGTGTGTGTGTGTGTGTGTGTGTGTGTGTGTGTGTGTGTTTGTGTGTGTGTGTGTATATATATATATATATATATATATATATATATATATATATATATATATATATATATATATATATATATATATAGAGAGAGAGAGAGAGAGAGAGAGAGAGAGAGAGAGAGAGAGTGTAAAAAAGCTCAAATCTGTATCGTATTACCTCTTGAGATGAAAAAAGTGCCTGATGTTAAACAGAGATAAATTACCTTTTATAATATTTACTCAAACACACACTAACCAGCTTTCATGTTTGACCCAGGTGTTACCACTAAATTAAAACCATCTTTAATACTAACTTGAAGCTCATACCAACTCAAACAAACAAACAAAATAAAACCCAACAACTTTGTGACATTTCCCACACCGTCTTCCCACAGCCTTGTAGATGTATTGATTCAATTAATGCTTCCCTATTACCCCTGGGTCCCCATAATACGTTTAATATTCACATGGGAGAGAGGGGCGTATGATAAACAATACGTCAAACCTGCGTCTTCTCAAGCACCCACACGCACCTAATTTCAAGTATGATCGCTTTAAAGAGAGATGCGTTCATAACCAGCAGTAGCCCGCAGCCAAATCCTGACAATCCATATGAGAATTACGCCCGCATTCGATATTTACAGGTGTTTGGAGCTGTCAGTGCGTTACGTGAAGATGCTTAATGCTCGTGACAGTCCAATTAGTCAACAGCGAGCAGGAATATAATTGCTTTTTTGAGCGTTATCAAATTAAGTTCTCCCCTAATCTCTACGGCTCTATTGATTGTGCTAGGCAGGAACAAACAGGCAGCCAATGGTGAGACTTTTTCGGAGCAGGAAAAGGTGCTTGTTTTCTTCAGCACCCATAGCGTCTGTTTTGCCCCGCGCTGATTTTTATCTCACCGACAACAGATAAACCCCAAGGCCTCTGGAAATGGAGAGAGAAAGTGAAAACTCGTACTGACGGCCAGACCTCCAAAGGGCAAAACAACATCTAGGAGTTTGAGAGCCTCACCTGCGCTTCAATGTTTAGTCTGGTACTGTATTTTTATTTATTTATTATTTTTTCTTAGCGGTTGTTTACTCCGCTAGCCTCAAGCAATCTCCGTCTTAGCAACGTACAACTTGCCACCTGCTGACATTCAGCATCTAAAGATCGCATCTGGTGTAAATATTCATGTAGACTCATGTGTGTGCCGCGATCACCATATTCATGCACAATTAAAGGGTCTCGGTGTTGAGATGATCCTGATCGGGGTCTGTGCATGGCCAGATAAGCAAGATCACTTCACGTCTGCATTGGTCAACATTGTCCATTACTGAACTATTCATTTGATTAAACTATTGGGATGAATAGGGTGTTTCCACCCATCTTTTTTTTGAAAATAGGCTCATTTTACATCCTCTACTTTTAGCATAGCTTAGCACAAATTATTGAATCCGATTAGACCATTAACAAACTTTACTTAATCCCTGTGCAGTTTATATCGAAGTTGATATTTAGCCACACCATGTTGGTGTATCATCTAAATTTTACGAGATGGGTTGTTAGCCTAACGCTCAACCCCCAACCTGGAAGACCAGGACATACACACATACACTGCAGACAATGTAGCTTACCCAATTCACCTGTTGCGCATGTCTTGGACTTGTGGGAGAAACGGGAGCACCCGGAGGAAACCCACATGAACACGGGGAAAACATGCAAACTCAGAAATGCCAACTAAGCCAATTGAGACTCGAAACAGTGACCTTCTTGCTGTGAGGCGACATCGCTACCCACTGCTTCACCATTCCATACCAACCTAGAAAATAGTTTTTTCCATCAGTCTAAAAGCACAAGATAACTACTGAAGAGTCAAGCGTCAAGCATAAAATGGAAGGAGTTTTGAAACTTATTTCTGCTTTTTTGATGGTGATGCTAATGGTCTAATTCGTTTAATTGATTTATGCTAAGCTAAGCTAAAAGTGCTCCCGCCAGTCCTGGAGATCAGCTGAATGGATTCAAAATGGCTAAACTCAACTCTAGGAGAATTGTAAATGATCTCTGAGGAAAATAGTTATCCTATAAGATGAGACACTGCATGCAAAAACAATTTTTCACACACCTGTACATCTTGCATTTTCATTTATTATTATTATTATTATTATTTTTATTAACTAATTTACTTATTTATTTTTTGAGTTTAATGTAAAAAAATAAATAAATCCAACATACAATTTAAAATGTTTTTTCTTGTTGCGTAATACATTTATGCCTGAATAATTTAATTATTAATTAAATTTTTTTTTCAATAATTAGTTGTTTTTTTTTCTGCAATAAAAAATCTTTACTTCAGAAGACTTATGGCAACACTTGAGTTGAAGTACAAATTCTCACTATTAACTGAAGGCTTATTACCTGCCTATTATTAATATTTTGGCTGTTTATTTATACCCATAAAATACATATTCTGCGTGATTCTTATTGCACATTCCTACTCAGGGCCGGAGAGGAACTCTTTTTCACCCTGGAGTTTCGAGCCTTAGACTGGCCCACTTCAGTTCACGACTGACTGTATTAAAATAACGTCAATTCCAATTCAATACTTTAGTGAAGGTTTATTTGAACAGTTAACACAATGTAATGTTTAACAGTAGCAAACTCTTTTTTTCTGTATAAATTAGTATAAATATCCAAACATTGAAGTGAAAAAATATATAAAATAAATACATACATACATACATATATATATATATATATATATATATATATATATATATATATATATATATTTAAACAATATGTATGAAATAAATATTAAAATTTATGTATTGCATTTTCTAATTACACTATCATGTCTTTTTCAAGGAAACAGCTGCTTTGTAAATTCAACCATTTTTTCAGAATTATGAGAACATTAAAGGGGAGCTAAATCTCCAACATTATTCTTTAAAACATCATAATGTCCTTTTCTGCAATATCTGAATATATAGTCAGTGCTACTTTCTAATAATGGCTTCATCTTTTCTCCCCTTTTTTTAGCTTTCTGATCAAGTTAGGTCAGATTTATTAATGTAGTTACTCATCTGATTTCATTACTTGTCTCAGGGCTTTCTTCATTGAGCAGTTGTAATATTTATTAATATGAATAATTTTAATTCTTATAGTCACTCATAGACAATCCTACTGTACCTGCCCATTCTAGTGTGTTTGGCTCATGACTGATGCTTGGTAACATTACAGGTCCTGGCTCTTCACTGTTAGCAGCAAACTGGACTAGGCTGCTGCTGTTAAAGGGCTACAGTACAAGGAAAATGTTCAGTACATAAGCAGTGGTTTGCAGACATTGTTGGTTTGCACTGTTCCCAACTAGCTTAACGTTTACTTACCGGTCATTTCATTGTGGTCATGTGTTGTTGTACTCTCGCTGCTGCTGGTTTTAACAAAAATATACTCAGCTTAGTACATTTGCCTTGTCAGTTTCTAGAGCTTTCATTTTTTTTTTTAAACAAGTGTTTTAAAAGCATTTTTTCTTAACACTTCTCACTTCTACCACTGGTCAACCAAACAGGTTGAGCTGTTATTGCTGGTATGATGCTCAAGCAAACTATTGAAACATTTTTTTTTTTTTCATCACACCAAAGGCGCACTGTATTTAAACCTTCATAGGAAATCTACCTACAAATATGTATAAAAAAAAAAAAAAAGAATTTCTTCAAAGCAAAGTGTGAGAAGGAGGGTCCAGGCAAGAGGGGCTTCAAAAACTGCATTAATTGGGAAAAAAAGCCCATCAAAGGGTCTTCACCCTCACCTCTGCTGTCATGTGCTACCGCCTTCTCGCTTTGACACCCGCTAATTGTCTTTGAACCGTCTCCGCCACTGCTTTCTCATTTCCCTGCCATTTATTTGGCATTAGGGCGCTCTGCATTAGTCACAGACACTATTAATGAATTTCTGCAATCCGAGGATTACAATGTCAGCGATCGGTCATGAATGGGTCACGAATGAGTGATTGTCTGGAAAACAGGGATTGTGGGGAATGTGTTTGGTGGAGATTGAGGACTCAAACGCCATGTTTATAAAGTGTGGATGAGTAGTGTTTGGTGCTGTTGCAAAGAGACTACTTTTTAGCAAATGAGAAAAAAAAAAATAGAATTAACCCCTTCACATGTCAGTTTTAAACACTACTGCGGATCCACCCACATCTTTTATGTGACAATTATTTAGAATGCATTGCTTTAACTTTTTCATGGCGATATAATAACTTTGTCATGACATTTATGAATATGCCGTGTTTTTTTTTTTTTTTTTTTTTTTTGTCATTTAAAAGGCTTAATAAAGAGCATATTTTCTACATTTATTATTTGATAATTAATTTATGATTTCTTATTTTATATTAAGATAATTAGTATTTTATGAATCGTCAACAATTACAACCCCTAAGTTTTAGTAAATTACAACAAACTGTGTTTTTTAGATAAACTGTCCCTTTAAGAACCTTCAACCGATCAACCAAACAGTTTATATGAACTGTCTGATTAAGAACCAACCAACCAGTTTGAATAAACTTTCCCTTTAAGAATCAATTAACCAGTTTGAATAAATGGTCCCTTTAAGAACCAACTAACCAATCAACTCGTTTGGATGAACTGTCCCTTTAAGAACCAATCAACCAACCAACTAGTTTAGATAAACTGTCTCTTTAAGAACCCCCAACCATCCATCCAACCAACCAGTTTATATAAACTATCGCTTTAAGGACACTTAATCATCCAACCAACCTACCTACCTACCAACTTACTAATCTACCAACCGATCTACCAACCAGCCAGTTTGAATAAAATGTACCTTTAAGAACATACCAACAAATCAACTCATTTAAATGAGCTGTCCTTTTGAGAACCAACCAACCATTTTAGATAAACTGTCTCTTTAAGTACCCTAAATCATCCAAACAACCAACTAGTTTGGATAAATTGTTCCTTTAAGAACCCCCAATCAACCAACCATCCATCCATTCAACCTACCTACCTACTTACCTACCTATCAATCAACCAATCAACCAGTTTGAATAAAATGTCTCTTTATGAAACAACCAACCAGATTGAATAAACTTCTCTTTAGTACCAACCCATTTGGATGAACTGTCTCTTTAAGAACCAACCAATCAACCGACCAACCAGTTTAGAACCTTTAAGAACCCCCAATTATCCAAACAACTAACCAAACAGCCTACCAGTTTGGTTAAACTGTCCCCTTAAGTACAACCCCCCAATCAACAATCAAACAATCAGTCAACAAGTTTGTATAAACTGTCCCTTTAAGAACCCCCAACCAACTATCCAATCAATGTAATATACATATTTTAATAGGATATTCATGGTCTTTGTTCTGGTCCAAATAAAAGCTGTCAGACAATGGAAATGGGTCTGTTCTCACAAAACTGTAATTCCAGTATCTACCAAAGGAGGCACAGTTTGAACAGCCTTGAAAGTTGTTAATCCAGTCTGAATTAAACCATCTGTTTTACAGTCTTCCCTTCATCATGACTCTTTCGTCTCTCTTTGTTATTCTCTGTTTTGTTTTGTTTTTTGCTACTCTGTGGGCCAAACGGACACGCACACATAATAAGCAGGGGTGTGAGAGTGTGTATTTGTGTGTTTTGTGTCTCCTTGCTTGATATATGAATGCAGTGGTGCAGATCAAAACAATTATTTCCTTGGTCAGGCTATGCTTGACATAAAAAAGCGTCAGAAGATTCTTTCAGTCTGTGTAATTAATAACGCTGCAGAAAAAAAAGTACCCCTGAACCCTGTTGTCCTACGGGAGAGGGGCGTTAATAATTTTTCTCCTTAATTAGTGGACTGGAATTGTATCTGATTAACTTGCAAAACATTCCATTGGCTCATTAAATTCGGAGTCCGATCCACAGCCATTTTAATACATTGCACCAGTGACCAATCACTGAATAATTTACAATATTAAACAAGAATGACAAGCCTGGTAAGCAGTTGGTGTAAATGTATTTCCCTGCCGTTGGATTGATGCACCAGTGATTCAGGACTGGGATTTTATATTGGACTGCCAATGGTAATTTACTCCACAATGGCGAAGCAATGGCTGTTAAACATGCAGAGATTGTGACTCGCTGTCAGAAATTGTTTACACTTTTGGAGGTTTGCTGTGAACAGATGTCAGCGGAAAACTTTTTATTTGGTTAATTATTTAGAAAAGGATCTAGCTAAGAGGTCACCGCGTATTCTCTGTGTATGTTTTGCCAGCATTTCAGATGCCACAAGGTTACATCTAAACATTTATTAGTTTATGACATTTAAAACTATATTTAGAAAATGTGAAATATATTTTTAAATGTTGTTAAACTAATTGGTCAATATATTTCTGGAATATTATTAGGGATAACATCTGATTTGAACCTAAAATTCTGTTATAGGAAATGTCTGTTAAGATGTAAAATTCATGGACACACTTTATTTTGATGGTCCGATAAATGATTGAATTTAAGTCTACATGCCAACTAATTCTCATTAGAATATAAGTAGAATGTTAGGTTGGGGTGAGGGTTAGTGTAACACGGCGAGTGACAGAGACAACTGAGGTGAGGATCCACATGCAGGTTTATTCGGTAGTCAGGCAAGCAATGGTCAACACGGGTGCAAACAGATGTATGAAGTCAAATCCAGAATCGTAGTCACAATAGCAGGTGAAAGGTCGGAAGGCAGGCGGCAGACAGGGACAAAAAGGCAAACAAGGCTTAGGTCAAAACACAAAAAAACAAGACTAGAAAACCACATTGAAATGTCACTTTACAGATAACAAGACTCGGCGATGGGAGTGAGTGTGTGTGTTGCTTAAATGGTGTGTGTAATCAGTGTTGGACAATAGGGTATATGCCGAAGCATGCTAATAGGACTTTTAATTTGCCAGTAACCAGGGTTAACCGTTTCCAGTGAATTGTATGCCAATGCAAAATTGGGGCGTTTAAGTCTGTTTTCTTTAAAAATCTGCAATCTCTACTGGCTGAGTGATATCCAATATAAAGAGGGTCTCAGATTGTACAAGAAGCACTACATTAAATTACATTCACCCCGCCATGTCTTTATAATATAATATTTTACCCCAGTATTTTTGATGGAGCTTCTGCGCCAGCCTGCCGATTCTGACGGTCACGTGCAAGCAAAAGGCTTTTTGTCTGGTTTTACGCTTGAGCAACTATATTTATGCTAAAGTCTGTTTGACTGATTGCAAAGTTTCTTATAGTCAGTTAAATGTCTTTTGAAGGAGCAGTATCAGCAGATATTAAGTAAACAGTAGCAGATATTAAGTAGACAGTCTACTAATACTCAACTGGTCCATCAAAGTAAAGTGTTACCAAATTTATATATCAATTGAATTATTTTTATTAAAAATATTCAAATAAATAATGCTATAATTTATTTTTTCATTTAAAACTATAAAAACCATAACAATTCTAAAATGTGTTGATTTATATATATCCACACTTGTACACTTGTAGTTTTGACTATATATATAATTTTATTTTGAATAATTTTCAATCATTCATCCATTTTGCCTTCAGAACTGCCTTACTCCTTCATGGCATAGATTCAACAAGGTACTGGAAATATTCCTCAGAGATTTTGGTCCACATTGACTTAATAGCATTACACAGTCACTGCAAATGTGTCGGCTGTACATCCATGATGCAAATCTCCTGTTCCACCATATCCCAAATGTGCTCTATTGAATTGAAATCAAGTGACCGTGGAGGCCATTTGAGTACAGTAAACTCGTTGTCATGTTCAAGAAACCAGTCTGAGATGATTAGTGCTTCATGACATGGCTCATTATCCATTATCTTGAATTAGCCATCAGACATGGTCAGCAACAATACTCAGGTAGGCTGTGGCATTGACACAATGCTCAATTGGTACTAATGGGCCCAAAGTGTGCCAAGAAAATACCCCAACACCATTACACCACCACCACCAGCAGCCTGAACCGTTGATACAAAGCAGTATGTTAATGCCAAATTCTGACCCTACCATCCAAATGTCGCAGCAGAAATCGAGACTCATCAGACCAGGTAACGTTTTTCCAATACTTTTATAGCCAATTTTGGTGAGCCTGTGTAAATTGTAACCTCAGTTTCCTGGTTTTAGCTTATAGGAGGTTCATCCTGTGTGGTCTTCTGCTGCTGTTGCCCATCCACTTCAAGGTTTGACGTGTTGTGGATTTAGAGATGCTCTTCTGCATACCTTGGTTGTAACGAGTGGTTATTTGAGTTACTGTTGTCTTTCTATCAGCTTTAACCAGTCTGACCATTCTTCTTTGACTTTGACCTATGGCATCAACAAGGTATTTGCGCCCACAGAACTGCCACTCACAGGATATTTTCTCTTTTTCTGACCATTCTCTGTAAACCCTAGAGATGGTTGTGCATAAAACTCTCAGGAGATCAGCAGTTTCTGAAATACTCAGAGCCGCCCGTCTTGCACCAACAACCTTGAACCATGTTCAAAGTCACTTGAATCACCTATCTTTTCCATTCTGATGCTCGGTTTGGATCGTTTTGACCATACCTACATGCTTAAATGCATTGGATTGCTGCTATGTGATTGGCTGATTAGAAATTTGCGTTAACAAAGTGGCCGGTGAGTGTATGTAAATTACATAATCCAGAAATACATTCAAAAAGTATTTATACTTTCACAGTGTCCATGAATCCTTTTAAAACCTTATAAGCCACCGTTATCCCGTTCTCTCAGCGTTACATTTTTTTTATTTTTCTTTATTCAGACAGCTTACATGATTTTAATTCTACTGTCTAATACTTTCACCATATAAGCTGCACAGTCAGTTAGTTTAGCATTCAGTCTCCAGCCACAAAACAATCGGCGTAAACTGAAGAGCTAATTTTACATCCCCCCCCCCACCCCCCCGTCCTTTTATTGTGTTTACACACGTTGTCCTGTCTTTCAGCTTAAGATATACAGTGGTGGATGGAGAAAAAAAAAAAACGGCTTTGAAAGCACATTGATTTTTGTATCTTTGGAGACGGCCGCTCTTTAAACAGCTCCTGCTCACTTTTAAGTCTCTCTCCTGTGTTGAGGGGGACGTGTGTGTGCCGCTTCTACTCGGCGTTCCCCGCTTTCCGTCTCACCTCAGAAAGGCAGGTTCAAAACCATTTGGCAGCGAGAGAGAGGGTTAATGGCATGGCTCTCAGCTCGTCTCTCAGGGCAGACGCTGAATGGCTTCGGTTGACACAACTCTCATCTCTCCCGAGTGGCTGAAACAATCTGCTGGGAGGATATTTGAGGGCTAAATCAAGTTATCATTGTGCCGCTGCTTCTCGGTCAAAATTGGCTGGCGTGAAGCTCAAATGGGCAGATTTTCGTGAGGGGTTCTGGAGGTCTGGAGGTGTAGACAAAGAGTTGAACTATTTGTCCAGGCTGGAGCGATGAGAAGAGGATCGCTATGGAGGAATAGCTTTCAAATCTATTTACCTCTAGGTGTGAAAAATAAATGGAAGCGAGAGACAAAGGAGAGAAAGGCGGCGCAAGGTGCGAACGAAGCTGAAACTTTTTACGTGCCGTTTGGAAGGAAACTCACCGCAAGAAGCAAGAGAAGGAAACACATTATGAAAATAATGAATCATTAGGATGATTGTGAATTAGTTTTCAGTAATAGACTGTAATGTTGTTGTCACTACAAAATACACCTTGGATTGCTGTTATATAGTTATTTTTCAAACTTAAAAAAAATAAAAAATACATTTCTGCATTCTGTTTGGGACTTTTATCTATCACCAAGGCGGTGATTTAAGCATTAAAATAAATGGGCTTCTTTTACAGCTTCCCTAAAGCTAATGAGTTGAGTTTTACTCTTTTTGAATCCGTTCTCATAGTCTGGCGAGAACACTATTAGCTTAGCTTGGCATAGATCATTGAATCAGATTAGACTGTTAGCATATCTCACTCCAAAATTACCAACAAATTTTGATAATCTTTGTAGATTTAAAGCTTGACTGTAATAGTTACATCAGTAGTTACATCATGTACTGCAGGGGTTTCAAACTAAAGGTCCACGGGCCTTTTGTGGCCCCTTCTCCTCCTCCCTTGGGCCCACAACTGACGTCAAAAATATAACGAGATTCAGCTCAACAAAATCTAAATTTTTGAATAACGATCATTGTTGTGCAGCCACATGTACACTCATAGTTTTGACTAGGGCTGCAATAACAAATAGATTAAAATAGCTTGCTAAATATTTGGCACATCATAGACAGGACGGAGCAAAAAAAAAAAAAAAAAAAAACTAGCGGAGGTAACGTAACCAATCCTACTTTTGTTCCATTTTAAAGTGAGGACCATAATGTCCCTAGTGCTGGTGTTTACTTGTTAACAGCTTGACAAGCATTATGTGAAAAAATCAAACTGAGCTTTTGCGCCTTGGCTGGCACTGAGCCAGAGAAAGACATGTCATATTATCACAATTATGCTGTGTTTTTAACCACCTCATGCTTATTTTATGTTTAGACATGTAAAAACACACAAGTACTAGTGAAACAATACATTTTAGTATGTAAAACACACAAGAAAGTCTATGGAAGTCTAACAATCCATTCAAATATAATTTACAGATGTGTATTATGTCAGATACACATAGTGAAAGTAACAACGAAGTTCAATCTATTCTTCTCCCAGCTGGCCAGCCACTTGCTTAAACACATTTTAGGAGTAACTGGTGAATTTACGTGCTGAATCCTGCATGTTTTGCTTTTATGGATGAGGCATGGTGATTTCCATGTCACTTTTAGATCACTATCATGATCATTTATGTCTTTTAATCAACAAAAAACACACACACGTTTTTGCAAATTGGAATATTAAATTATTAATATTAGGAATGAAAAGAATGATTATTTCAATAACATAATTTCATGAGTTTCATAATTTCATAATTTGAATTCACATTCAATAACATGAGTTTTGCCAGTACAGTGGTCCCTCACAATAGCACGGTTGAGCTTTCGTGGCCTTACAGTTTCACAGATTTTTTTTTAGCGCAATGTGACATGCTTTTTTTTTTTTCTTTTTACAGCGCATTGTGTTCTGCGTCCTGATTGGCTGTCGATCATTGTTAATCAATCTCTACTGTGTCTGTACAGGAAAAGAATGTGCTCAGCTTGCTAAATTAAAATAAATCTTCGATCGCTAGCAGTGTGAATTCCAACAGGGATGCAAACGGGACTTTAACTTTCCACAGCAAGACCACCATAAAAGGATCGTACACCGGATCTGCCATGCAACAAAGCGCCATTCATTTTAAAATTGTAAACATAGGTTTATATCAAGGTACACACCGGCGCCGCAAGTCAGCGGCTGTCTGTAGTGCCCAGCTACAACTCAGGACACAGTTCATATTTATGCCGTGCCACAGAGCACCATCGGTTTCATTTTGAATAACATGCGAATGTGCATGTCCTGTTTGTTACTTCTAACTGTCATGTGCGCAGCGCATTTCGGTGTGCAACCCCCTTAAGGATGGAGTCTGTGATGCCTTCATCTTACATTATCTGCACAAAAGCTACAAAGCTTTAAGAATCTTTTGCTGACAGCGATGAATGTTTGCGCCAGAAAACAGGTTTTGATCTTTGATTTTATTCTATAAAGCTGGACTTACTTTTCTACGAAAGTTTGAACTTTGAGAGTGCTTAAACAAGAGAGAATAGAGAAAATGTTAATGCCTGTCTGAGAAAGTGTGTGCTTTACATGATAACTTTCTCAAACATCAGGCACCCATCTCAAAACCAAGATGTTTTTATTTATTTATTTTTTAAATTGTGTGTTGTTTGCCGCTCTGAGGCTCAACTAACTACTATGGAATATAAAAAGACCCTTGAGTTGTTTTGAACCAGCTTGACTTCTTTCCCTGTTGAAGACAAAAGAAAATATTTTAAAGAATGTTGGAAACCAGTAACCATTGGTATTCATAGTAGGAAATGCAAATACTATAGAGGTCAATGGGTACAGGTAACCAGCATACTTCAAAATATCTTCTTTATTTTCAACAGAACAAACTCAAACTGATTTGGAACAAGTCAAGTGGAGGTAGATGATGGAACGTACAATGCCGTTTTAGAGTGAACAATCGCTTTAGTTGTTTCCCCACCTAAGTGTTTATTTCTATCATCCATACACTGCACAAGTTATTTATTTATTTTATATCTATTTATATCTATTATATCTCTTTTTAATTAAACATTTCATCATTTAATGACTGAGTCAAAACATGGACAAAATGCTTTTCCTTTTGTTGAACTGCACAAAAACTGAATCTCTGGTGTCTGTTTTGGATTACTTTAAACATTAAGTGGTGAATCTCCTATTTTAAACAAGATAATGCAAAACATTATAGATCAGACATGGCTAATTAATGGAAAATACAATATGACCCAGTCAAACTTGAAAGTCATGGCAGAATGATTTGCATTAGAATGATAAGTGTCCTTTTAGGATATAATAAAGTGTATTTAATGTTGTGTAGCTCTCATCCCTTCCTTTATATTGCCCTTGAGATTGGGTTAGTTAAAATATATTTTGATTAATTTTCATTGCTCATATCTCTTTATATTTCATTTCTACTAAAATAATTTACAAAATTCATATTCAGTTTTGTTCTGTATTAAATTCAATGACAAAAACTAAAATCCAGTATTTTTGTCACTGAAGTATTATGTCGGCCTCACACTGTGACAGCGATACTTGTCTTTTCTGGTGTTTCTTTGTCCTTTTTTTCAGTCAAAAAAAGAGAACAAATCTAATATGACTTCTTCTTAATATTACTGTCTCCAAAAGTCTTACAACTATGATAAAAGAAATGCTTAAAATAGTGTGGATTTGGCGCTGTGCTGAGTGTGAATAAAGAATGAAGGATTTCTTTCATATGGCTGCTGCGGGATGAAAGAAGAGTGATGGGGGTCTGGGTGCCTGTTTTGACTGTAATAGAGAAAGACTTTTGACCGCTTCAGGGATTTTGGGCCCTTATTGGAAGAGTGGCAGCAGGTCACCTCGACTTATAAGAGCGCTTTTATGAAAGAAGAGCCCTGCCAAAGAAACCTTTCTGCAAAGAGGTTAAAGTGACCCCTGAGAGAGATAGATAGAAGTCTGGACATTTGTTTTTAATTAATATCTTTTTGATGAAGATTTATAGTGGCCTTAGCAATATCTGTGATGCTTGTATATTTCATAACATCAAGCATGGAAAATATGGAATATATTGGAATAACACACAGTTATTCCAGCCTGAATCAGGTTATGATTCATGAGGAAACTTAAGTATTTTACGTTTTGACAATTTAGTTGATAATTCGTATGACTGAGGCAGTGACTGAGGCACAAGCTATAAAGACTCCACCCTCATCTGTAAAGAGGGTGGAGAACAGCAGCTAATTTGCATTTAAAGCAAAACATATCAAAGTAGTGAATTTCTTTATCCGCCCTCACTGAAAATAAATTTATTGAATTTACGAAAAATAAAAAATAAGGTAAGTGGTTGCAAACAATGTATATTGGCAGAATTTAAACAAACAAATTAAGTTAAACATGAATTGTATTTGTTTGTTTATTTATTATATTATATTAATTCAGCCCATATAAATTGTTCGCAACCACTTACCTTACCTAAAAATGTAGTAAATTCATCGAATAATTTAGTTTGAGTACACTCAATATTATTTTGAATATATCAAATATTTCCCAGGTGGATGACGAATTCTGTTATCATGTGGTTCTCTTTGTATTATATGCCTTTTTCATTATAGTATTATAATTATTATTTTTAATATTTATAATTTATAGGAGATCGTTCTTAAAAAAAAAACTAAAATAAAAAGCATAAAAGTAGCCTTTAACATTGCATACGTCATAAAAATCATAATAATGCCTGTTGAAAATTCAGATCAGACAACATAAATATAAAATAAATATTAAAATATCAAAAGACAAATCATTTATTTTTTTGGTTATTTCTATAATATTACTACTTTTACAAATTTTTTTTAACTTTTTTGTGAAACTTTATTGTCGGTTTCTATTTTCAAGTTAAACTTTTGCCTTAATGCTAAATTATGTTTACATCATCTTTTATGATTTTCATATTATAAATGTAGAATTATGAATAAATAAATCACCATTGTCTAAAAGTGAAGTAAATTACTTAAAATTATCTAAATATTCTAATAAACAAATAAGTAGCTAAATAATGAATAAGCAAAGAAATGCATAATACATGCCTGAAATTCAGCAAATTACAGACAATAGCTTATCAGGTTAAAGGATGCATAAAATAAAAAAAAAAATTAAAAATGTTATGCTAGCATGTTAGATAAAACATATTAAAGTATTTTTAAAAAATCAATAACTAACCTTATAGTTTACCTTCAATCCCAATAAATCAATATTACATCAAATAATGAGCGCATGCAAAATAAATCAACACAGGCTTGTTCTAAAAACGTAGCCCTATATACATTTCTGGAGATCGTGAATTATGTAGCCAGAAGTATGTATGGCTGCATTTCATCTTGAAAACGAATGTTATCTGGTGGTTTGACACAGTTCCTTTTTGCGCTTACCAGTTGACCGCTTACCTCCATATGAAAGGCTTAGTTCAATTAGCTCGCCATTTATGTCAGTGGACTTGAGATGCAGAGACGAGTTGACCATAACGACAGGGTTCAATTCCAATGAGGAATGGTTCCAGAAAGCAAGTACGACAAAAACAGAAGCAGAAGTAAATAACTGGGTGATAATGTGGTAAAATCTGAAAACGTGGTAAAAATCAGGTGATGGCTTTTCTTTTTCTGGATTGCTTTTGAAAACTGTCGGTTGTGTTTAGGGAAGTGGGTGGACGGGTCAATCTGTGCTCTCGAATACACTATTGGTTGGGTTTAGGGAAGGAGTAGGGTGGGTCAGTCAATCGGTTGCTTGGTCAGTCAGTCAGTTGTCTTCGGCTTTTGGTGGGTTTACACGAGAACAACAGGTGTAAATTGGCTCTCGCAAGCGAAATTTGAGATCTGAAAAGAGTACACAGCGGCTTCTGGTGAGTTTGTGAAACCAAAAACTGCAAAACACGTAACTCCTGGGATGTATTTGATGCTCTCCAGAAATTTAGTGGCATGTTTTCAGAATGAGTCTGGGTTGAAAAAAATCTAATGTTCCTTAAGAAATATATTAAAATACATAATTCACCTGATTTCACAAGATTTTGATCATTTACTTCTTATGTCTTTCCACTCCTCGACATAAAAAGCTGATAGTAGGGAAGATGGATGAGAGCATAGCAATTCTGACTGCAAAAAGGACTATGAAAAACCATAAAAGCAGTCTACACTAATATTACTTTACTGAGCAGCAGCAGCAGCACAAAACACAAATCATCCGCTGTCGAGATGGTTTGTAATTTGTCATGTCCTCCATCTTCAACACACTCCAACCGAAAGCCTCTCTTTTGTGCCTTGCTGAGGAAAGATTATAAAATATGCTTTACGTGGCCTCCAAAAGCAGCTTTTTTTTATGCTTGGCGCAGATGAAATGCCCCGTGCTTGTTCACCCTCCTCTATTATGGCTGAGTTCAGGATCCACAATCAAATGAGAAGATGTTCTCTGTAAAGGTAGGGGATTAAATTCCAGTCTTTGCATTTTAAGAGCTCTCCTTTTTTTTGTTGTCACACTACTTTGCTTTGTAACATATGCAGTGTTTCATCTCTTGGCTGCGGTTCAGGTTTTTTGGAGTATTACTTGTTTCTGCCATTAACATATGACGAATCACAGCTGTTTGGGGTTGATAGCTGGAAATAATGCAAATAAGTATGCTTTAGGTTTGATGTAGAGCCACTCTGTTTATATACTGTAGGTACACATTTGAAGTTTTGGAGAGTTAGTTTTGAAGATGTTTTGAAGAATGTTTGTGCAGCTTGTTTGCATGAGGTGAAGGTATCATCCCATGTAGGGAGCATTTTGTGTCTAATAGACATTGAATACACATATAAACAGACATATCTAAATTTGTCATAGATTTAGAGATTTGAGAATAGCCCAAAAATAGATTAGTCATCAAGTACAGTTCAGACAGACTTTACATGTGTAGTCATTTATTTATGTGTATTGGATGACTACTCTAGTTTTGTCTTGTCTAGATTTTTGTATGTGTCTGTTGGATTTTCAGTGATTTAGATTTAACAAAAACAGTATGTCTATGTTTAGAGGTCTATTAGATATCTGTTAGATGTCCATTAGACTTCTTATAATCGCCAAAAAATACTTGCTGTGATATTAACCCTCTCATGCCTGAGTTTTAAATACTCCAGCTGACCCTTCTGCGTGATTTATTTGTTTATTTTAATTTTTTTTGGGGACCGTTACTTAGAATTCATTGCATTCTAAGTTCCCATGGCAATGTGTCAAGTTTATCACGTGATGATGGTAATGATGGTATTAATTGCTATGTGATGGGTAATGGGCACTCCCTTTGTTGCGAGAAGGGATACATCTGCAATCAGAAGTTAACGATAAGTATTTATATTAGATCCGAGCTGCTGGATTGATGTCATGTTTATTCATAAGGAAAAAAAAAACTTTATCTGGGAGAGGAATAAAGAAAATAATCGAATGACATAAACAGTATCTTATGTGAGCAAAGCACATCGTCCAGTTATATTGAAAGATAATAATTATAATTTTTTTTTTTTTTTTTTTGAAAGCATGGATAAATTGTGATTTATGACAAGCACTGCATCTTCTGGCTGTGCCTCAGCGTATGTTGTAAGATTGGAAATTTAGCAGTTGATGACATGCAATCTAAAGTTTCTAATCACACTGGTGTGATCGTACACTTCAGGGAAGCTGACCACACCGGTGTGATTATACGTGTGAAAGGATTAATATTTCAGTCAAATTCACATTTTAAATATGATATTTGAACATAAATTGGAACAAGTGTGATGTCTGTGATATTGAAGTTTTAAGTTTATTTATGAGATTTAGAGCCGAAATAAAGTTATATGGAGTTTTGAATGATTTAAATATTAATCGCCCCTAATTTTGTACCATGTATCATCTACGATCTGTTCTGTTATGATCTGTTCTGTTATATTATTTTTATTATAAGGAATTAGCTTTTCCGCCACCAAAGATAAAAAGGTCAAAAATGAAGTTTTGTAGCATTTGAATGCCATTCAGTAAATAAATTAAATTCAATTAGAATTTTATTATATTTAAACTTTATTAAATATTTTGTTTAGTTTTTTTTTTTTTTTTTTTTTTTCTATCCAGCAATAACAGTACAAAGGTGAATAACAGATAACAGACTCTCTGTGTCTGCTTTAACTAATGCTTTAATACTGTATGACACACAGTATGAACTGCACTGCCGGCCTCAAGCATATTGCTGTCTTTATCCCCATTTCAGCCTTTGACTTCACCATGAGCTGTTTTTATATCTGTCTCCAGTTTCAGTGACTCTTCAACCTCTTCCTGGAAGCTTTGTTGCATTTGTTTGAGTGCAAATCCCTGTCGGCCTTTGGCAATGTGTTTATGCCCGGCCTCATTAATTAATACCGGGCGTTGCGCCAGGCTTATTCATTTGCCCAGGTAGATTGCTCTGAATTGAGGTGAACGCATCACCCAAGGTCAAAGGTCACTCTAAAAAAAGACACGGATTTTTGTGCTTCAATGCAATCCATGAATTATGCAAATATGCAAATGGCCACAAGGTCAAGTGTCTTGTCCTGTATCCAGTGGCCTGTGTTAAAATATGGCAATTACTGATGCTAACATTGCTATTGTTATTGATGACTAAAACAAGAAGTGCTTCGACGGTTTGACAACTAACATGGTGGAATGAATGCTAGCATAATTGTCAAGAAATATAATTATTGTACTATATATTTTGTAGGTAACAGACTAATGTTTATTTTTATTTTTATTATGGACCCTTTTTTTACATTTCTGGGTTCCTCAGCAGCGGAAGTCATCATATTTGGGTAAACTTAGAGCACAGGGAATGGGAGAGTACACCAAAAAAAATTCCAATATTTCCATCATTTCATGATGGTGTGTTCAAGACTTTAAAAAATAGGAATAAAAACTGCATTGAAAACATGCAAAGATGATATAATACAGTGTTCTTAACCAAACACACCTGATTCAGATCATCGGCTCATTAGCAGAGATTGGAAAGCCCAAAATGAATGTGACAGACAAAGGAGACCTCCAAAACATGCAGTGCTGGTGCTCCTCCTGGAACATGGTTGAGAACCACTGATATAAGGGCGTGTTTCCTTTGTTAGAGCAGTTAGTATGGCTTATGTGAATCCAACGATCGAAATCGGAATCGCAATCTGTCTGAGATTAGCTGAATGGCTCCATTGAAACGAACTCTGGAGCGGATCAATTGTAGTGAGAAAGCAATACTATTCAACAAACCAGGCTATATTGCTGTGTATTATGGATATGTAGGCATACAGTTGAAGTCAGAATTATTAGCCCCCTGGTTTATTTTTTTTCTCCAATTTCTGTTTAACAAACAAAATATTTTTTCCAACACATTTCTAAACATAATAGATTTAATTACTCATTTCTAATAACTTATTTATTTTATTTTTGCTACAATGACAGTAAATAACAGTTTACTGGATAGTTTTCAAGACACTTATATACAGCTTAAAGTGACATTTAAAGGCTTAAGTAATTAGGTTAACTTGGCAAGTTATTTTATAATGATGGTTTGTTCTGTAGACTATCAATATATATATATCATTCCTACCGATAAATGTGCGTTTCATGTCAAATATGAAAGTGAATTATTAGCGAGAGCTGTTTATCTATAAACTGCAGTCTTAGTTTATCTGTTATTTCTCTATAGCATAAAGCCTATAATGCATAGTTCTAGCCAACGGCTATGCATGAGAAAGTTTTACCTTTGTTTTATATTTGGTGATGATGTCTGTGGGTGTCACCATTCAAAATTGAAGCACAGCTTTTTGCTTATAATACCTTATTGCTCATCATCATAAATTAAAATAAGGATGCATGACAGCTGCAGGACTCTGAAAAATAATTTGTTTTAGACTTGTTTAAGCTACGGTTCAAGTCAGAATTAATAAATCCCCTAAATAATTAGCCTCCTTGATTATTGTTTCCAAAAAATTCTGTTTAACGGAGAGAAGATTTGTTCAACACATTTCTAAAAATAATGGTTTTAATAACTCGTTTCTAATAACTGATTTAGTTTATTTTTGCCATGATGACAGTAAATAATATTTTACTAGATATTTTTTCAAGACACTTACAGCTTTAAAGCCCTAGTGCCCTAATACATACATAAATACATATAAAGGTTCCTATATTTGTTTTAAGACATGTCATAATGTCTTCATCTTGTGAAAAGGGGCCATGCATTTATATATGTTTAATAATACTTTGAAAAAATTTGTAATTTTTTTTTACAATGAAAATAGAATTTAAAATAAACCATATTTGAGGACTATAAGTACAATTTTAGTGTTTTTAAATCATTTAAATTTTTCAAAAATGCTTTTATGATGCATTTGAATAATAGGAAGGGTCAGTTTATGAATGAACTTTTTATATTTAATATTTTTACCTTTCTAGGGCGAAGCAGTAGCACAATGAGTAGCACGATCCCCTCAATGCAAGAAGGTTGCTGGTTCGAGCCTCGTCTGGGTCCGTTGGCATTCCTGTGTGTAGTTTGCAAGTTCTCCCCATGTTTGCGTGGGTTTCCTTCGTGAGCTCGGGTTTCCCTCACAATCCAAAGACATGCATATATAGGTGTATTGGGTAAGCTAAATTGTCAGTAGTGGATGTGTGTGAATGAGTGTGTATGGATGTTTCCCATTGATGGGTTGCAGCTGGGGGGGCATCCGCTGTGGCGACCCCAAATTAATAATGGGACTAAGCCAAAAAGAAAATTAATAAATTAATTAATTAATGAAGTTGGCGGTTCATTCCGCTGTGGCGAACCCAGATTAAAGAGAGACTAAGCCGAAAAGAATGTGAATGAATGAATGATTTTTAGTTTTCTGGGTAATTTTTTTCGTTTTAAAAAGAACAAAGTAATTCATTTGCATGTCAAGCTGTAATAGTGTAATAGTATCTATGTCTTAGTAATACCACTATTGCATAATACTAATATTAGATATTTTTTATTTAGCTAATTTTTAATTTTTAACAAAAGTAAGTCATTATTGTATTTGTTATTTTTTATCAAAATACAATTCATGAATTATCAAATTATGCAAATAGCCACAAGGTCAAGTTTCTTGTCCTGTGTCTAATGGCTTGTGTTAAAATGTGGCAATTACTGATGCTAACAGTGTTATTGTTATTGATGTCTAAAACAATGGCAGAAGCGCATTGATGGAGTGGCAGATTATGAATGGGAAAGGAGCTGATGGGGTACAATGGAGACGAGAGGTGCAAGCCGATTATCGACGGCCTGACAGTGTTTTCCGTCACATTGACTGACAGAGTGACATTTGTGAAGGTTAGTCATCCAGCCTGTCGCCGCTTCACCCCTCACATTCACTGATGATGTCATTTGTCAAAGAGATTGACGGGTTGAAAAGGTTGCTTGATTATGGAAGGCATAAACACAATGTTGATTAATTCCAGGGGTACTTGATCATCGCATGACATGAGATAGTGTCTAAACGTGTTATTTCAAACACACACCTTGTGGATCTGTTTAAAGGGGTGCTTCACCCCAGACATTAAACATATTTTATTATTAACTCAACCACAATTTGTTTCAAATCTATCAAATTTTGGTAGGTAGGTAGCTAGAAACTTGGAGGGATGGATGGATGGATGGATGGATAGATAGATGATAGATAGATAGATAGATAGATAGATAGATAGATAGATAGATAGATAGATAGATAGATAGATAGATGATAGATAGATAGATAGATAGATAGATAGATAGATAGATAGATAGATAGATAGATAGATAGATAGATAGATAGATAGATAGATAGATAGATAGATTGATTGATTGATTGATTGATTACACACACACACACATTGCCGGAAGCTCATGACGAACTGATTCACACACTCTCTTTGCTCATTCTTGCCAACTGTAAGTGAGCATTACGAATCTTTGTCTTGCCTTGTCATGTTTTGACCTTTGCCTTGTTTTTTTTTGCTCATGTTGTTCTGCCGGATGTCCTGACCAGTCGTCTTTTATTTTGACTGCTCTTGGATTACCTACATGCTCCTGTTTACATCTATTATGACCTTTGCCTGCCTTACGATTCTCTTAAAATGAACTGCATTTGGATCCTAACATATACATTTAACTAATCTATCAACATGTACAGTTTCTAGTGAAATGCTTGATGCTTTATGATAGGGCAAGAAGTGTAATTTTGTGGAGGCAAATATAGTCATATTTCTGCAAAAGAACTGACAAATTTGATGCTAGCTTTTAGCAGCCAACACAGACTATTTTGCTTTAATTAGTACGATAATTATAGAACTAGGTGAGTTTGGTGGATTAGCTTTTGTTGTGACTGCATGTACATTTATTATGCTTAGTATTAATATATATTGTTAGATTTTTAAAAATACTTTAATCTTAATATTTGGTTCATTTTTAAGGCTTTTGTTTAACAGATGTTATTCATTATTTAATGGGTAACTCTTTAAAATAATGTTCATTAGTTAATGCATTTACTAACATGAACTAATCATGAACAACACGTGCAGCATTTATTAATCATAATTGAACATTTACTAATGCATTGTTAACATCCATGTCCATGCTTGTTAACATTATTTAATTCACCATGAGTTAACATGAATTAACAATGAACTACTGTATTTTCATTAACTAACGTTAACTAACATATACAAATACAGTAAGAGATGTATTTTTCATTGTTTGTTTATGTTAGTAAATGTATTAATTAACATTAACTAATGAATGTATTGTAAAGTGTGACCATTTAATGTAATTTAAATTCTTTTATGGCAGTTTTTTTTTTTTTTTTAAGAATTGCTTCAGGCACTGTTTAGTTTATAAAACCAATGTATCTGTATGACTAAGAATCCCAAATGATACCTAAAATTGCAACAACATGAAAATAAGAAAATTAAGACAAAATATAAATTTTGGTCATTTCATAAAAATGAAGTCGTGCGACTACAAGAATTATAGGATTTTAAAACATAATATAGGCCAAAGCATAAAATAAGTCCAAACACTGAAGTGCAAATCTATCGATGAGCAGCTGCACAAGTCTCAAAACCAAGCAGGCCAGTGACGACAGTGGCGAGAAACAAAACTTCACCAATTGACAAAAGTGAAGGGAAAAAAAAAAAACACGAGAGAAACCAGGCTCAGTTGGGCACGTTCATTTTTACTCTGGCCAAACTTAGGCCCAATCCCAATTCTATTTTTGTACCCCCACCCCTAATATGAGTTTTAAGGGGAAGGGCTTCAAAATTTACCCCCTAAAAAATTGGCACAGCACTGCAGATCCTGCACACGTCATCACATGCCATCGCGATCTCATGCTTCATATGAGATCAGACAATCGCATTCATATGAATACAGACAAACTGCTGTAGTTATTCCAGTTGTGCTAATTTTTGGTATTTATCTTCAGAAAATCACTGAAGGCATATTTTATGTTATCATAACAATCTAATGTGGCAATAAAATCGAAACTATACTGTGCATTTACACTGTGGCCATATTCATCACACCAAAACAACATTACCAACATAGCGGACATTGTAAAAAGCTCATTCCCAGCCACTAGACTGTTCTGACAGGGTATTCCAGTGTCATCGAGTGACAGAATGTTGTAGGACTGCTGTACAGGAGTTATTGATAGCGATTATAAATAGCTGCAGTCTAGGTGCTGGACGCTGGAGAATGCTGGACGTCCATTGTGGAGAAGCTGCAGGTGTAAGAAGGTCACCAGCAGGTGATCAGGCTGGCCCATGGGATCAATGCAAAGACACTGGGGTCTCTCAGGAATCAGTCCCCACTCCACTCCTCCATGATCACCACAGCATATGCTCAGGATACAGCCTGATCCAGGACTATGGAAACCTCAGGATAATAAGAAGCAGACTAACATAAGTGTAGATGTCATTCAAATTATATTGTCTTTTGGGAAGTGTTCCCAGCTCCGATTGCTCAAAATAATGCAGACTAACAGTCCTTTAAAGAATTTGAATTTTAAAAAGTGTGTGTATTATGTGTATGCAAATGCAAAGAGATATTTAATCTAGTTTTAAACTGACAAAGTGTGTCTGCCTCTTGAACTGTGCTAGGAAGGCTTTTTCAGAGTGCAGGTGTCAGAAATGAGAAAGATCTACCGCCTACAGTTGATTTTGAATTTCATGAAATAATATTTTTATGTTTAAAACAAGGACCACCGTTTTAGGTGATCTTCATGTTCTACTAAAGTTAAAAAAAAAAAAAAAAAAATGTATGGCCTGAGGGTGACTAACCGAATAGCAAACGTTTATTTGAGGGTGAACTGTCTCTTTAAAAAGCTCAGCCCTTAAAGTGTTTGATGACCACCCACTGAAATCATTATTCTTTATTAGCCTGCTGTGTCTGGATGAAGAGATCCTATTGTGGAGCGTAGACTAAAATGGGTATTTTTTTGTGTGTGGAAATCATTGTTTTTGACAACCCAAATGTCTAATTTTCATTAGTAGGGATTCACAAATCTAATCCAATGTTATGCTCGTTAAAGCTTTAAAGCTCTGCAAATCATTTGTATGTATTTAAGCACAGAAACACAATTAAAATCCTAAATTAATATTAATGCGCGTGCTGTTGCTGTTCAGCCGTGTTTCTTTCTCACAGATGAAGTGTGAATATATGATGCTGTGAATGAACAGTTTTGTGTTTATTTAAAAGTATCAGTTAATTGAGTTCTTTAAACACAAACTCAAGCAAGCCTTTTTAATTACAATTCTTTGAAGCGAGTGTTGTTTCTCGGTACAAACCATAAACACTGCCTTTTTTCATTCTAGCATGCCGCATGTAGGCTTTGATTTTATCTGCTTTAATATTATAAATGTGTTTTTTAAATCATTAAATAAATCACATGAGAAAAAAAAAGAAATTGCATCAAATATTGATTTAACAGTTCAGCACCATGTGGCTTCACATTGGATTATGTTAAATATAAACCACTGTGCAACACTTTTCTAAGAAACGGTCAATTTCCAAGCATGCCAGGCATATTTAAAAGGTCCACTTGCCTATGGCGGTTTGATGGTTATGCAAAACTGATCAGTTTACTGCTTTGATTCATTCTTAGTTTTTAATA
The DNA here is from genome assembly GCF_049306965.1 of Danio rerio. Taxonomy (NCBI): domain Eukaryota; kingdom Metazoa; phylum Chordata; class Actinopteri; order Cypriniformes; family Danionidae; genus Danio; species Danio rerio. The sequence goes on along the minus strand of NC_133186.1, from coordinate 35,264,223 downwards.
TGTAATGCATATGTTCTGATTGCATGAAGTCTATGCTTTAATCAATATTTAATGTATACATGCATACATATATGCAAGGATTACACTATACAGAATGCAATTTACCCATTCAGACTTTATTTTAAATAATTAGGTATAGCTTTCATATTTTGACCTGTAAACATTTGATCTTTGAACATTAAAGGGCACCTATGATGAAAATCCCCTTTTGTAAGCTGTTTGGACAGAACTGTGTGTAGTTATAATGTGTCCACAGTCATACTGAGGTGATATAAAGACAATAAGTCTCTCTTTTTTTAAATTTCCTGACGTTCCTGACCCATTTTAAGGTAGTGATTTTTGTATTTATGTAGAGAGTAATCATTTTTGTAGTATTTTAATTCTAATTAATAATATTTTATGTGATGAAACATAGAGCTGCACGCCTCCATTGGAAACAATTGTTGCTGTATTTTGTTGTGCACAGACTTCACAAAAATAAATGCATCTTTTCTAATGTTAGGGTCATTTGAGAAATGTAATATATCTTCAAAATACACATTAAAATTCCCTTTTTTCTGTCAAAATGGTCACGGGACATTTTTGAACTTTACTGACTAGGTCAAGAGGAGGATTAAAAACAATGTCACATACACATGTAAGAAACAGACAGCACCTGTGCCATTTTACCCATATATTGTTGGTTTAAGGATATCTAAAGTGACATATCAAGCAGACCTCTGTTTTTCTTCTCTCCAGATGGAGTGTGAGTGAATCCTTTAGCTCATCCGCACATGTTTTCTCCTGCTCTTTGCTCCGCTACTACACCGTCCACAGCTCTGCTCCTCTGGCTTCCAGCCGGCCTGACCTCTCAGCAGTAATTCTACTCTTACATGTAGGCTGAATCGATTCCAGAGAGCCAGCACAGCTAATTCAAGGTCATTTTCACATTATTTCATTTCTCCTTCTGCACTAGGCCAATCTTCACTAGCCTTTCCTAGCAAGGGACTAAAGGACTTGTTTGAGTCAGCCAATATGTCATAAATATAGCAGCTTGGAGGATTTTTGACATATCTTTCCACTGACCTTAAACTGGTTAAGATTCAGTCTCAAATGATTATTGCTTCTAGAACAACCTAACCAAGCTGACATTTCCTCAACTTACAGGAAATATTTTAAAAGCTTCTTTATTTATTCGGGAATCTTTTAGGTGACAGAGAAATGGTATATGTCACCTTTAAAGTCTGCTTGAAATTCTGACTGACGTTTATACACTATTTGAACAGATATTTGAGTAGAACAAAAAATAAATAAACAATATACAGTATATAAAAAAGCCAATCACAGTTAATGACAAGTGCATGTTAAATAGTAAATGGTAAGATGTGTTTTATGGATGCCCATTTTTCAACCCAGGCTCATTCTGAAAATGTACCGCAATATACATTTCTGAAGAGCGAAAAATACGTCCCAGGAGCTAAGTTTTTTGCTATTTTTGTTTTCGCAGATCCTCCAGAGGTCACTGTGGATGCTTTTTGAGATTTCAAATTTCTCTTGTGAGTGCCATTTGCGCCTGCTGTTCTTGTGTAAATCCACCAGAGGCCACTGTCAAATGACTGATCAATCGACTAAACCACCGACCTGTGGGGGAAACCAGAGCACCCGGAGGAAACCCACGCGAATGCAGGGAGAACATGCAAACTCCACACAGAAACGCCAACTGAGCCGAGGATCGAACCAGCGACCCAGCAACCTTCTTGCTGTGAGGCAACAGCACTACCTACTGCACCACTGCTTAGCAATTATTATTATTATTAATATTATTACTATTATTATTATTATTATTATTATTATTATTATTTTAAAGAAACATTTCTCATATTGCATTTTTGATTTGTTGGTGACAGGTCTCTGGTGGTTCTCCGAGCTGTAAAAGCGAAGTGACAGCAGTGACACCTAATTGCTCTGCAAGAAAGTTTGAGCTGGACTTGCTCAGCAGTTGAGCTCACTTCTAATCAATAAATCTCTATTTTCCTTAGTGTATAATTAGCCAGCTGAAAGACGTCTTGCATTACCTGCTCTATTCCCCAGGGTCCAGAGGCCACTGCAAGAATGAACAGTCTGTCCAAAGTGCCACCAGCGGCTTTGTCTTTGGTGAAACAAAGAGAATATTTCAAATATGTCTGTTATTTTGCTTTAATGATACTTTATAGCCTCAGAGTAAAAGGAAAAAAATATGGCATTACAGGCTATTGCGAGATGAGGGATGGAATTGGATGTTGCGTTTAACTGTGATTGGCTTCAATAAAATTTGAAGAAACAATGAGATTCCACTTCATTTTACACTATTATTCAACATGCACAATTTTCTGTCTATATTTCTATCTATTTTAATTTATTCTGGGGAATAAATAAAGTAATGAATAAATGAATTAAATAAAATAAATAAATAAATAAAAATTATTAATATAGCACGTAATACACACAACAAGCAGACTGCTACTGTTAATTTACAAGGACTTCCCATAATGTATTTTAAAAAAAAGATGCAAGGGGTCTAAGTCCATCAAACCTCTTTTCTTGTCAATTCGCATTTTGTATCAGGCTCCTCTGCTTAGGTTCAGAAGTTTTATTTTATATGTAATGAAATGGTTATTAGCCAGTAAATAAAACGTTTTTTCACCCCTAAATGTCACTTTAGACAATTCTTTGGCTTTTAACAAGGTAAATTTTCTTTTGTGTCAAAACCAGCTAAATCCACCAGTGCTTTTTATGCAAAAACCTCTAAATTCACCTACTGGAACAAGAAAGTGTAGTTGAATTGAGATCTGATGACTGTGGAGTCCATTTGAGTACAGTGAATTGTCAAGTTTAAGAAACCAGTCTGAGATGATTCGCGCTTTATGACTTGGGGTGTTATTCTGCTGGAAGTAGCCATCGGAAGATGGGTTCTCTGTGGTCATGCAGTGATGAACATGGTCATCAACAATACTCAAGTAGGCTGTGCCATTGACACAATGCTCAATTGGTACTAATGGGCCCAAAGTGTGCCAAGAAATAATCCCCCACACCTCAACACCACCACCAGCCTGAACCATTGATACAAGGCAGGGTGGATCCATGCTTTCATGCTGTTAATTACAAATACAGGAGAAATCGAGACTCATCAGACCTTGCAACGTTTTTCCAATCGTCTATTGTCAAATTTTGGTGAGCCTGTGCGAATTGTAGCCTCAGTTTCCTGTTCTTAACTGACAGAAGTGGCACCCGCTGTGGTCTTTTGCTACTGTAGCCCATCCACCTCAAGGTTCAACGTGTTGTGCATTCATAGAGGCCATTCTCCTCAGCAACCTCCTCTCATCAACAAGGCATTTATGCCCACAAAATTGCCACTCACTAAATATTTTCTCTTTTCGGCCCATTGAGATGCATTGAGTTGAATGACATGTGCTTGGCTGATTAGAAATTTGTGTTAACGAGCAGTTGGACGGCGGCGAGGCAGTGGCACAGTAGGTAGTGCTGTCGCCTCACAGCAAGAAGGCCGCTGGGTCGCTGGTTCGAACCTCGGCTCGGTTTGTGTTTCTGTGTGGAGTTTGCATGTTCTCCCTGCCTTTGCGTGGGTTTCCTCCGGGTGCTCTGGTTTCCCCCACAGTCCAAAGACATGCTTTACAGGTGAATTGGGTAGGCTAAATTGTCCGTAGTGTATGAGTGTGTGTGTGTGAATGTGTGTGTGGATGTTTCCCAGAGATGGGTTGCGGCTAGTAGGGCATCCGCTGCATAAAAACTTGCTGGATAAGTTGGCAGTTCATTTCGCTGTGGCGACCCCGGATTAATAAAGGGACTAAGCCGACAAGAAAATGAATGAATGAATGAATGAGCAGTTGGACAGGTGTACCTAATAAAGTGGCTGATGAGTGTATATATCTTAGATTAGTGACTTTATAACACGCAATTGTAAATTTACTAAATAAAATCTATTTCCAATGCTTTTTTTAATTCATCAGTGGGGGAACCAACCTCTGTAATATTTTGATAGTGTGCCAGTTTTTTTTTCTTCTACTTCTTTTATAAAGAATTTAAATAGCTGTCAGATTTCAAACATGGAAGTAAAACCACTCATATAAATAAATCACCTTTAACTTCCATACAGTATGTCATGCGTGTTGTCGTGCATCAGAAACATCACACTACAAAAGCCTGCTGTGATTGACCATCATGTACTTCCTTTGAAAGCGTCCTCACACCTCGCGTTCTCAGATTGTGACGGGATGTCAATTCGCTGAATGACACGCCATTCCGCTTTCAAGAGCCCTTTTGAGGCATATGCAAAACAAGATGTCGACGCTGACAAGCCAGCAATACTTTGATTTTGCTCTCCCTCCCTCTTTCTCTCTCTAACACACATACACACACGCACAATTTACCACACATGTGTAAACAGCAAAGCACAAAGCCGTGGACTCAGCCCGTGCCACCCCTGACATCTCCAGACTGTTTGCGTATCTGACGTTTCTATTTGCTCTGCGGAAAGCAATAAAGCTCGTACTTTGTATTCTATGATGGGAATTCTTTTATCAGGCCAGCTGTCACAACGGAGGCACATTAAAACGCATCAGCCGAGCACCAGGCTGACGGCACCACAGGGCTACATCTCCCCCCGTCCCAGCGGCACATGTAAGGACACTTCCAAGGAGACACGGCACATCATCTGCAATATGTTGAGGCTCACCCTCGAATCGAGCTGCATAATGAATGAAAGACGCATGAAAGCCGCGATTATGGGTGGGAAGGTCTTTTGGCCAGACACACGAGGCGACGTTCTGAACACCATTAGGACTAAGATTAAAGGCCTGAGGAATTTGGCTGTTTTCCCTTTCGTCCCTTTCAGGCACAGCTTGTCTATAATTTTTATGAAGTGATTCATGCTATAAACATCTTGGAACTCAATTGAAATTGTTCAGTTCTTTCTGAAAACAGAAGAATTGAGTTTAATATCACAGTGGCAGATTTGTTGATCTGGCCATCAAGCTAAAGAGTAAAACTGAAAAACAAAAAAAAATGAACAAACAAATCCTCAAGTAAAATGTATTCCCAAAAAAGATAGAAGTAGAGTAAAAGTATCTGTTCTAAATACAGTATTACTTAAAAACTTAAAGTATGAGTAAAAACAAGTCATACTGAATATGTATGGGTGATCAACAGGGTCAGGTTTCTATACAATTCATTCATGCTATGGATAAGGCATGAAAAAATTAAGTTGTCCCTAAAAAAATCTCAAGAATTCTGTTGTTTCAGTTCATTTAAAATAAGAGGTTTGAACAAGCAGCATATATATATATATATATGTTACTAGTACCGGGTTGGACCCCTTTTGCCTTCTGAACTGCCTTAATCCATAAATTTAACAAGGTCCTGGATATATTCCTCAGAGATTTTGGTCCATATTGACAGGAGCACACAGTTGCTGCAGATTTATCGGCTGCACATCCATGATGCAAATATCCCATTCCACCACATCCCAAAAGGGCTCTATTGGATTAAAATCTGGTGACTGTGGAGGTCATTTGAGTACAGTGAACTTATTGTCATGTTTAAGAAACCAATCTGAGATGCATCACAACAAGTTATCCTGCTGGAAGTAGCCATCAGAAGATGGTTACACTGTGGTCAGAAAAGGATGGACATGGTCAGCAACAATACTTAGGTAGGCTGTGGCGTTGAGACAATGCTCAATTGGTACTAATGAGTCCAAAGTGTGCCAAGAAAATGTCCCCCACACCAAAACACCACCATCACTTTGCTTTCATGTTGTTGACTACAAATTCTGACCCTACTATCTGAATGTTGCAACAGAAAGATTCATCAGACCAGGCAACATTTTTCCAATCTTCTATTGCCCAATTTTGGTGAGCCTGTGTGAATTGTAGCCTTACGCCCCATTCACACAGGGCGTCAGCTCAACATTTCCTATTCACTTTGAATGCGTGACATCAGGTGTTGCCAAACTGCATTGTGGATCCGTCGGCGCCGCTTCAGAGGTGTTGCTCGCTGCAAAACTTGGAACGTGCTCAACTTTTCAAGCGGCGACAGAAGTGTCGCCAATCAGAACACTATATGCAAATACACCAGCTCAGACTGCAGCCTATTGATGACTAATTTCATTGGCTAACGCTGCTATGACAATTCTGTCAGCCCCAATTTCAGACACGCCCTCTGTCAAGCATTGACGCTGAAGCCCCGTGTGGATGGGACGTTAGTTTCTTGTTCTTAGCTGACAGAAGTGGCACTCGGTCTGGTCTCCTACTGCTGTAGCCCATCTGCCTCAAGGTTTGATGTGTTGTGCATTCAGAGATGCTCTACTGCACACCTCGGTTGTAACGAGTGTTTATTTGAGTTACTGTTGCCTTTCTATCAGCTCAAACCAGTCTGGCCGTTCTCCTCTGACCTCTGGCATCAACATTTGCACCCACAGAACTGCTGCTCACAGAGTTATACAATTCTTTGATTCTTTGGAAAGTTTTTGATTGTGATTAATGTTGGGTTCACATTAATCGGATGGTAGGGTCAGAGTTGAATTATTTGAATTTGTGCTGAAGACCCATTTTTGTCAAATGCGGTGTGATTTTACGTAATTTTGTGCCACACGACAGATTTTTACATTCACAATGTTCTCACAATTACATTGACTTAATCCACTCACATGAATACTTAATTTCGCTTTTGGCTCAGTCCTGTTGGTGTGATCAATCTGGTAACCTGTGTGTCCATCGGTCTGAGGAGGAAGTGCCAATATTTTGAATTTGGAAGACAATATTACATTCTGCACTTTCAATAACAGCTACAAATTGTAATTCGCTCATTTTGCCAGATTGTGGTGGCAAATCCATTATACGGAGAGAAAAATCCAAATACTTTATATAGGAAATAATATCAAGTTATTGCTATATCTGCATCTGACCAATTTATTGACTGTAATAAACATTCTATCTATCTATCTATCTATCTATCTATCTATCTATCTATCTATCTATCTATCTATCTATCTATCTATCTATCTATCTATCTATCTATCTGTCTGTCTGTCTGTCTGTCTGTCTGTCTCTCTGTCTGTCTAATTTAATGAAGTGTCTTACACTATAATACATTATAAATTGTCATACACTATGACTATGGAACTCAATTGGCATTATTCAATTCTTTCTGAATACACAAGAATGGAGATTAATATCACAGCGGGCGATTCGTTGATCTTGCTGATGGGCTTAAGAGTAAATATACTAAATGGCAGTAATAATAGTAGACTGTCACTTATCTCCTCAAGCTTTACAAGCTGCCTCCAGTTTATGTGATGTTTTCAATTTCCCCATGGACAGCAGCGAAACACAGCCATGCAGAATACCATAAGTGTCAGGAAGACAAATTACAGTAACAAACAGCCCGGACCGATGCACAGAAAATGGACGTCCATTATTTAAAACCTGAAGGTGGCATGTAAATAGCTGTGGATGTGTTTGTTATATCCGGAGGTGAGTAAGAAAAGGGTTACTACAAAGCTCAGACAGGTTGGCAACGACCTTTAGCCACCCATAATCGCTTGCTTGCTGGATATTACATCATCTTTGTTTGAAGAACACAATCAGCTCTGTGGGCTTGTGCAAAATGCAAGATTTAAGATGTGGCTAAACAGGTGATGCACATTAGGAATTACTGTTTTTTTTTTTTTTTTTTTTCTCCACCATTGTCAACAAGTTACATTTATAAATATGAAAAATACAAAATAAAAGACAGTTAATATATCTGTTCATTCATCTATCTATCTATCTATCTATCTATCTATCTATCTATCTATCTATCTATCTATCTATCTATCTATCTATCTATCTATCTATCGTCTGTCTGTCTACTGTTAATTCATCCTTCCATCCATCCGTATATTTTCCATCTATACTGTGTATATATAAATCATCAATTTTTATATTCATCTATCTGTGTTTTCATCTATTATTCAACCATCACTTTGTCTTTTTTAAACAGGTTCTTTCTGTTGACTATCTAATTGTATGTCTGTCTCTCTGTCCATCCGTCCATCTGTCCATCATCTAAATGTGTATCTATTTTTTCATACCTAATTGTCTGTCTGTCTATCTATACAGTATACAGTATATCTGTATAATCATGCATCGACCCCTACATCCATCCATATATCGATCTATCAATCCATAAGTACTGTATATCCGTCCATCCATCCATCCATCCATCCATCCATCAATCTGTCTATCATCTAAATGTCTATTTGTGTGTGTGTATGTGTGTGTGTGTATATATATATATATATAAATAAATATATCTGTCTATATATAATATATATATATATATATATCTGTCATGACTGTGCATGTCCACCAGATGCCACTGTAGTTCGCCAGCAACCCCCAGTGGACTACAGTGGCTTTAGAACTACATTTCCAAACATTCTTTCGCACACACACCTGGTCTCTCATCTACACTGATTTACAACCACAGCTGTCTCCGTTCTCCGTGATTACCTGGACTATATATTCAGTCATTCATCCTCTGTTTGTCAGGCGGTCGTTGTCTTCTTTGTGGTATGTTATTCCTGATTCCTGTCTAGTTTCCTGTCAGAGTTGTCAAGTCCTAGATCTAGTTTATCTGTTTGAGTTCCTTGTTTGTTTGTTTACTTTGTTACTTTGATTTTTGGATTTTTGGTCTTTTTCACTGCTCTAATACATTATTAAATCTGCACTTGGATTCTACACCCGTTTTTGTTCCTGTTTACAATCCTGAAACGTGACAGAACGACCGACTCACAAATGGATCCAGCAGATGACGTGATAGTGCGTATTAAACAATGTAACCGCTCAATTGAGCGTTACGTTAAGGAGTTTTTGGAGCTAGCCCCAAAGAGCTCTCACAGTGACCTTCTACTGATGATGTTCTTTCAGGGTGGACTTTTGGAACCAGTCCCTTCTCAGATGCCACCTTGCGAGGAGGACTGGAACCTTTATCGGTTCATCGAAGCAGCTTTATTGATCTCTGGCTCCCCTCTCTCTGTTGCCCTGAAAGAGGAGAACCCTCAGGAGGGAGGCCTGAGTTGAGGGCAACAGAGAGGGATGTTTTTATATTTGTCCAAGGGAAGGAGGAGAGAGGCTGGACTGGAGTTGCGGACTTATCCGCGTCGGCCTGTCCGGAGACCACCCTTCTCAGAGCCTCTGGAGAGTCTTCTGGATCTGTGTGAAACCCCAGTGTCTGCTCCAGTCCCACAATGCCCACCAGTGTCGGTTCCAGCTCCAGAGCAAGCTCCCTCTCCTGATGACACCGCTTTTCCTCTTTCTCAAACCACCAGACGGAGGAGGCGTAGGAACAGGACTGCTCATGCCCCAGAAGGTCCGCCAGTGTACGCTCCAGCCCCAGAGCGCCCGCCAGTGTCGGCTCCAGCCCCAGAGCGCCCGCCAGTGTCGGCTCCAGCCCCAGAGCGCCCGCCAGTGTCGGCTCCAGCCCCAGAGCGCCCGCCAGTGTCGGCTCCAGCCCCAGAGCGCCCGCCAGTGTCGGCTCCAGCCCCAGAGCGCCCGCCAGTGTCGGCTCCAGCCCCAGAGCGCCCGCCAGTGTCGGCTCCAGCCCCAGAGCGCCCGCCAGTGTCGGCTCCAGCCCCAGAGCGCCCGCCAGTGTCGGCTCCAGCCCCAGAGCGCCCGCCAGTGTCGGCTCCAGCCCCAGAGCGCCCGCCAGTGTCGGCTCCAGCCCCAGAGCGCCCGCCAGTGTCGGCTCCAGCCCCAGAGCGCCCGCCAGTGTCGGCTCCAGCCCCAGAGCGCCCGCCAGTGTCGGCTCCAGCCCCAGAGCGCAGTACAGTGCCGGCGCCACCCAGGCTCCTCGCCCTGCCGGTCCCAGCCCGGCTCCTGGCATTACCAACGCCATCCAGACGTCTTGCCCTGCCGGCACCTCCCAGACGTCTTACCTTGTCGGCCCCAGTCCGGTTCGATTCCTCGCTCTGGCTCCTTGCTCGGCCGGCGTCAGTCCAGCTGCCTCCAGTCCAGCTGCCTCCAGTCCCGCCGGCTCCAGTCCAGCTGCCTCCAGTCCCGCCGGCTCCAGTCCCGCCGCCTCCAGTCCAGCTGCCTCCAGTCCCGCCGCCTCCAGTCCCGCCGCCTCCAGTCCAGCCGCCTCCAGTCCCGCCGCCTCCAGTCCAGCTGCCTCCAGTCCCGCCGCCTCCAGTCCAGCTGCCTCCAGTCCCGCCGCCTCCAGTCCAGCTGCCTCCAGTCCCGCCGCCTCCAGTCCAGCTGCCTCCAGTCCCGCCGGCTCCAGTCCAGCTGCCTCCAGTCCCGCCGGCTCCAGTCCAGCTGCCTCCAGTCCCGCCGGCTCCAGTCCAGCTGCCTCCAGTCCCGCCGGCTCCAGTCCAGCTGCCTCCAGTCCCGCCGGCTCCAGTCCAGCTGCCTCCAGTCCCGCCGGCTCCAGTCCAGCTGCCTCCAGTCCCGCCGGCTCCTGTCCAGCTGCCTCCAGTCCCGCCGGCTCCTGTCCAGTTGCCTCTCCAGCTGGCTCTCCTGGGGCCCCCTGCCTTGTGTCTCCTGCTGCATCATCCATGGGTTGCCCCTCCCTGGTGGTCCTTCCCACGGTTTGGGACGGATTTCCCGGCTGCACCCTGGCTTCCTGCCGGGGCGCCTGAATCACGGACCTCCCTGATCTTGCCCTCCCATCCCTCCTCTTGCTCCTCCTCTGCTTCGCCGCCGCCCCCCCCCCCCCCCCCAGGACTATTTTAGGAGCGTCTGGAATCCGCTCCTTAAGAGGGGGGTAATGTCATGACTGTGTATGTCCATTAGATGCCACTGTAGTTCGCCAGCAACCCCCAGCGGACTACAGTGGCTTTAGAACTACATTTCCATACATTCTTTCGCACACACCCAGTCTCTCATCTACACTGATTTACAACCACAGCTGTCTCCGTTCTCCGTGATTACCTGGACTATATATTCAGTCATTCATCCTCTGTTTGTCAGTCGGTCGTTGTCGTCTTTGTGGTATGTTATTCCTGATTCCTGTCTAGTTTCCTGTCAGAGTTGTCAAGTCCTAGATCTAGTTTATCTGTTTGAGTTCCTTGTTTGTTTACTTTGTTACTTTGGTTTTTGGTCTTTTTCACTGCTCTAATACATTATTAAATCTGCACTTGGATTCTACACCCGTTTTTGTTCCTGTTTACAATCCTGAAACGTGACAATATCCATACATTCGTATATCCATCCATCCGTATTTTCATCCATCAATCCATACGTATATCCATCTATTTATCCATTTGATTTTTCATCCATTAATGCATACTTATATCCATCATCCATTCATCCGTATATTCATCTATGGCTCTGTCTATCTGTGTCTGTATATCCATCAATATATCCATCCATCTTAATATTCATCCATCAATCCATTTGCATAACAATCCTTCAATTCATTCATATATCCATCATCAAGCCATATGTATATCCATCCATTCATCATCCATCGATCCACCCATCTCTATATTCATTTAACAATCCATATGCATATCAGTCCATCGATACTTATATCTATCCATCCATTCATCCATCCATCTGTATATTCATCTATTTGTTTGTCCTTACATTTATCTGAAAAGTGTCTATCATCCATTCATCTATCTATCCATCAATCTGTATATTTTTCTAGCGCTTGACCATCTATTTGTCTGTATTTCCATCTAAACAGTCTATCATCCATCTTGTGGTCTGTCTGTCTGTTTGTCTGTATGTATGTTCATCCATCCATCTGTATATCTATCCATCCCTCCATTAGGATAGCCATCCATTAATCCATATGCATGTCCATCCATCCATCCATCTCTATATTAATCTGTCAATCCATACATATGTCCATCCATCCATCCATCCATACGTATATCCATCCATCAATCCGTATATACATATATATCGCTCGACTATGTATTTGTCTGTTCTTCCATCTATCTGGTGTCTATCATCCATCTATCACTCATCCATCCATCCATCTGTCCATGTGTTCATTCATCCTTCTGTCTGTACATTCCTCTATCTTTCCAACCTTCTTTCCATCAACAGATTTTCTGATCCATCCATCCATCCATCTATCTATCTTTGACTGCCTGTCATTTTATTTCTAGCCTATTTCCTCACATTCAAATGCAAAATTTCAATTCTGTGCCCTGTTTTCTACCTCGACTCAAGACGAGGAACTGAATCGGAATGTAAAGTCATTTTAAATTTGGCTCTGAATGGCACATAACCCTGACATGAGCAGAGAAAGCAAGGGCGATTGAATGATGATGGAGAAATACGCGTCTGCGGTACAAGTCTAGATATCAAAAGAGCAGTCTGATGGGGTCAAGTACAATGCATGGCGCCTGGAGGGATCGAGCCGTAAATGGGTGTTCACGGGTCACACAATAAGCTGCTTATGCCTGTTCTGCCTTCTGCGGTTGACAGCGATTGGATGCAAATAAGGCGAATGCAGGTTGAGTGTCGTCAGTTGCATGCAGCCGTCGAGCGGTGTCAACAGTGTTTAGGGACCTCGCAGTTATGCCATCACTGACCGTCTGCATGACACTTGCAAATCTATTCAGACAGCTGCGGCCATGCTAACCATCCCCAGGGAATCTCTCGTACCAAGCACATCAAGAGCCTTTGGCCGGTATGATGTGGGGCAGAGCGGTGCTTCCAGACTGGGGAGAAGGGCATCAAAGAGACTTCATGCCGGTTAATCTGTGGTCTTGCTCGACCATTTTTGGAAATAGAAAACTACAAATATATATTAAGCTCAATATTATTTAACTTATTTTTAACTAAAGTGTGAGTGAAATTATTTTAATGTGAATGTGCAAGTCCTCCAGGTTCAGATATGTCCAGTTATATAAGTAAATATGAACATGGTATATTATGCTACTTGATTTTTGCAATATATGTATTTGTTTTAGTATATTATTATTGGTATTATTATTATTTTTTTTATTATCATAAAAAATTACCATTTACTCAAAATAGCTAATGATTCCCCAAAATGTATTCTCATTTACAGCAATATATTTGCAATATTATATTATATTATATTATATTATATTATATTATATTATATTATATTATATTATATTATATTATATTATATTATATATTGCTCACCAGCCACTTTATTAGGTATATTATATTATATTATATTATATTATATTATATTATATTATATTATATTATATTATATTATATTATATTATATTATATTATATTATATTATTATTTTATAATATATGAGTGATGAGTCTCAATTAATGCTGGAACATTCAGATGGTAGGTTCAGAATTTGGCGTCAACAACATTAAAGCATGGATCCATCCTGCCTTGTATCAATGGTTCAGGCTGGTGGTGGTGGTGGTATAATGGTGTGGCGGATATTTTCATGGCACACTGGGCCTTTTAGTACCAATTAAGCATTGTTTAAACACTACAGCTTCCCTGAGTATTGTTGCTGATCATGTCCATCTGTTTATGACCACAGTGTACCCACCTTCTGATGGCTACTTCCAGCAGGATAACACAATATGTTATAAAGCGTGAATCATTTCAGACTGGTTTCTTGAACATGACAATGAGTTCACTGTACTCAAATGACCTCCACAGTTACAGATCTAAATCCAATAGAGCACATTTGGGATGTGGTGGAACGGGAAATTCGCATCATGAATGTCCATCTGACAAATCTGGAGCAACTACGTGATGCTATCATGTCAATATGGAAAAAAATCTTCGAGGAATATTTCCAGTATCTTGTTAAATCTATGCCATGAAGGATTAAGGCAGTTCTGAAGGCAAAAGAGGGTTCAACCCGGTACTAGTAAGGTGTATCTAATAAAGTGACCGGTGAGTGTGTTATATTATATTATATTATATTATATTATATTATATTATATTATATTATATTATATTATATCCATTTTACAGTGAATTTGAAAAGAAAAAAAAAGTGAAAAAAAAAGAATCACTAAGTCAAGACAGTTTAACAAATTTTTAATAGGTTAATCAGGTTTCAACTGCATTTCGTACAAGTTTTACAAAGTTAAGTTACCATTTTGTGTCAGTTTGATTCATGTAAATTGAGATGACTAGAAAAGTTAATTTGTTTCAACTAAATAGTTTAGGTTAGCAAGATTTTTTTTTAGTGCCACTACTTATTGTTATGTATTGTGTTTCAAACATTTTTCCCGCCCATCTTCCAAACTCAAGACAGATTTTTGTCCCTGTGGACAAACTTTTGCCCACTCAACTTTTTAGCGTTGATGCCGGCAATCTTGGTCCACTCCTAGATCATATTGTGATGTTTGGCCAGGGCTGATGGCACATAATGTCAGATCAATGATAGATGCTTCATAAATGGAGTCTAAATGACAACCCCCCCCTCCTCCTCCACATCTCTGTCTGGTTCCATCTCAGTGCGGAAGGTTACCTCCAAGCCAATGACAAACTTTGACGAATAGCTTGTCTGTACAAGGGCCCACGAGATGAATCAGACATTTTCTCTCTCTCACCTTTTCCTCAGCCTTCAGCGATAAGTGATATAGGACATCGCCGCTCAAAACCCACCCTTCCCTCCTTCCTTCATTCCTTCGCTGGCTTTTTTTTTTAAACAATTTTTATTTTCCTCCACGACGTCTAACTCTCAATCCATCACAGGGTCGCCATACACCATGTTTTGAGACTTTTGCTGAAAGGTCAGTCTAGTCTGGTGTAGTCACAGATTTGGTGGGGGAAGAGCCAAGTAATCTCTCCTGGATTTGAAGGCAGTAAATTGTTCTTTTTCCTTCAGCCTCTGTGTCCTCAGAGCTTCTGTCTAATATTAGTCTGACAAACTGGAAAGGACACAGTCAGATGTCGCGCCGCCTCTCGCCAGTCATACTTGGATTTTTGAAGATTTTAGTATTGAGTGCGCTTGGATTTCCGGGATCAGGGCGTTGATCCAGCTTACTCCTGAGTGAATTTGGGTGGCAAATGCCTGGTGTGGAGATTCTGCAGCTCTTCTTGTAGTGGTGGAAGTAGATCAGTGGATTTGAACGTCATAGTTGAGCGCTTGTTTCTGATGATCCTAGCCTGACAAAAGGGACGTTATCTAGAAAACATCATCAAAACTGTCTTGGATGTTTAGTTGGCAACAACATTTGATGAGGTCCACTGATATTAGCTATTTGCTCAGTGTTACAATGTACAAAATTTTTTTTTTTTTTTTTTTTTTTACAAACAGTGGAAACCATCAAATATGTTTTAATGAATGTATTATTATTATTATTATTATTATTATTATTATTATTATTATTATTACAAATACTGTAAATATAATTACAAATAATTTTAAAAAATAGTATAAACCATTAACTCTTAACTATAAAAACAGCTTATTCAATGCACTTGCATGACAATTTGTAACCTTTTTTGATTTAGTGGCTAATTTGTATTAATTAGTACAATTTTGTTTATACATTTTAGAACTCCACGAATCAGAGAAAGAGTTAGGGGTGAAGTTTGGGGGGGGCATGTTTTACACTTACCTGCAAATTAACTCAAATGAATTAGTCATATTTTGACAGTACATAACTAATTACATTTTCCCATGAGATTGGGCTTGTATATTTGGACTCATTCTTTTATTTTTAAAGTGGTGGTCCACTGCAATATCATATTTTAAACTTTAGTTGATGTGTAATGTAGCTGTGTGAATCCAAACAACATTTATAAATGTAATATGCTCAAAGCTCAATGCAAAGGGAGACGTTGAGCCCTATCATACACCTGGCACAAGGCGTGATGCTATTGTTGTTTGATAGTTTCAGCTCGCCGCAAAAGTCGTTTTGACATTTTACGCTATGCTGTTTAAATGGCAAATGCCTTTGTGCTCATATGTGCGCCCATAGACGTTCTGGTCTAAAAAAAGGAGTTGTGTTGAGGCGCATTGCTATTTTGAAGGAACAATAACAAAATGCACAATAGACCAGATCAAATCAGGTCTATAGTCCAGCGCAGAGCGCGTTAGTTGTGCGGCTCACTTAAACATTGCTTAAAACACACAGCATGTACACCAATACACAAATATCTTTACAAATTAAAAATAGTTAATGGATTAAAAAATTACAAAAATTATTAGTTTTGTCTACATAAATATAAAAACCACCGCCTCCATGCCTTCTTCATTTCGGGGGGCTTTTTTAGTCCATTAATGACATTTTGTTTTTGTATAATGTAATTGTTAGAAGCAGTATTATTTATTATATGCATATTTATATTTGTTTTTTTTAAACCAAACTTAGATTTGCCCACCTGTCAGGTTTTGGACCATATGGGGCATAGCATGTGTATTTGGATATAGTTTTTGACCACACTTCGTTATTATTGTTCATTTATTTGTTTGCTGGAAATTAAAACTAAATTTAGAAATAGTTTTAAAACAAATCTTTGCGCTTAATAAATTAAATTAATTATGTATAGGCTAATGGATTTCTGTGCAGACAACACAATTTTTCCACTTACAAAGTCTGGCATGTAAATAGCAAATGTGCTATGGCATGATGCAACTGGATCTTAAAGGGAATTGGAGATAAGACTCTGATTGGTTTATTCTCAAAACACAGCTACAACTCATTTAGAGATTTAGCTCAACCCTGTTAGACCATGCGCTACGGCGCAAAGCAGATTTTCCCGTCCTTAAAATAGCAAAAGTGGATTCGGACACGCCCTTAATGCTTTTGTGCCCTGTGATTTGCACTTTGGGCCTGGATCATCAAAATAGAGCCCATTGGCTTTTACAGAGTTAGCTTAGCAAAGCCTAGAGAAAACGAAGTTTGGGCACTAAAAAATAAAAAAAATAAAATAAATAAATAAATACATTCGGGTTAATGAAGTCATAAACCCTTCAGCTTACATGCATTCACCCTGCTCAGTTAAGGGGTGTGGCCAGAGGTATTTTAATTTTATAGTAGAGAAAGCTAAAATGCCATCCAAACACTTGAGAGCTTCCAAACACAAAGAGCTTGTTCTATTTCGGTATTTGTGCTTCCAAAGAACATGACACAAAGAGAGAAGTGCTGACAGTTTAATTTAATTATGTTTCAGAGAATTATAAAAAAATAATAGCTCTAGCATTTGACAAAGGATAGCTTCTAGAATCTCTCTCAGTTCAGTGTTATATTCGGCTAAAACCTCATAGCTTCAACTATAATAGAAGAAGCTATGGATTGTGAGCCACAACCTATAAGTATTTTTATTTATTACAATTGATTTATTACATGCATAGTTTCTAGCGTTAATAGTACATTGTAGCCAGGATGTGGACAAGAATGTAAACAACAGAAAATGCATTGGTAACAATTTAGCTACATATTCATATTTATCTGTCAAATCCTGTAAACACCCACAATCTTCACCAGCGCGTGCAGTGTCTCTCTATGCAGCCACTTTGCATGCCTTCTACATCTCAAGAACATATTATGAATTTGTACGATCTCATTTGCATATTTTAGTTCAAAATTAGCCACTAAATCTTACTGAAAACATGCTAAACATTAACATGCTTAAATACCCGTGCTTTATGACAATATTAAAGCTGTTTAAGTCCTCGTGGTCGAGATTTAAGGTTTGGGACACTGCTGAAGTCTGATCTGAAATGAAATTGTCAGACTTGACGTCATTCGCTATGGTTTTTAATGACGCGAGACTCGCATTGACTGGTGAAACTCCGATCTACGTAAATGAAAACATCCAGCTGAGGTTTAAATTTGTAAGTACACCTTGTTTACAAATATATATATTTTTTAAAATAAAAAATTCTACCACTAAATATACCAAATATAAAATGCCGGATCTGGTTCCCTTTTAAAGCTAGCAGAGTGTGGATGTGTGTTGGACTGATCATGACTGAAGATGAGTGAACAGTAATGAGTAAATGTTCTGGTGACTAATGCAATAATCTATATTGCAAAGGTAAATTTGTTTGCTGTTTTTTTTTTTAAAAGGAAGGATCTGAAAAGACAATTGATGTATGGGACTTTGTCAGAGCTTGACATGAACTTAATCAGTACACAGTTCTTACAGTTCTTACTACAGTATAGTCATTTTTTCCTTCATTTCCAACCATTTAAAATGGTAGCCTCCTTGTTTTCTCTATCTTGCAAATTATGTATGTATTTATTTTGTGTTTTGCTACTTGTAATCGCTCCACGTGGCTTATACGGTATCTGGTTAACTCTTTATAATTTCATATCTATCTAAAATCATGTTGAAAGCACAATGCGTGCCACTTTTGTTACAGATTTAAATGCATTTGTGAGCTTGCGATCTTCTGCCGTTTGTCAGTGCTATGGCCACCGCCAGCTGTTCCTACAAACGTATGGTTTTATGTATCGAAATATTTCAGCTTTTGCCACAGTGTGGATTAATACTGATTGTGTGTCATTGTTTTTATTTATGGTTTTGAAAAAAGCAATGCTGGTGTTTAACAGCAATGTTTTAATGCACTCCTGCATTGGGCTCGCACATAAATTCTGCACTTTGACTACTTCAACAATGTTGATAAGCAATGGTGGACGTTTCTCTCTTTCATCGTCCAATCAGCGCAGAATAGACGTGCATGCATATCAGACTTGTTGGAGACCCCCAAAACCAAAATATGAATTTAATGAATAATGGGGGCTCTTTAAAGGGATAGTTAACCCCAAAAATCTAACTTTAGTTACTATTTACTCACCCTCAAGTGGTTTCAGACTTATGATATTCTTTCTTCTGTTGAACACTAAACTAAATCTTGCCTGAAACAGTTTGAAAACCTGTAACCATTTACTTCCATAGCAGGAAAAACTGATATGGAAGGCAGTTGTCCATTTTTTTTTTTCAATATATCTTCCTTTATTTTCTGTACAAAAAAAACAAACAAAAAAAAAAAACGCATAAGATTTTGAAACAAGCAAAGAGTTTCAAAAGCAATGACAATTTGGTGAACTTACCCTTTAATGAACTTGCAGAGTCACTGTATGCTACAAAAACATTTGTCTAACTAATTAGATGTTCTTTAAAGTAGCAGTTCTGTATTTATTGCAGAAAATAAATCACATTTTTAACACCGATAACATTAAATGACTTTCAGTGAACTTTGGAAACCACTTGAATAATGCCTCCCTGTCCATCTTTGAACCTTAAACCCCCTCTCTGTCTCTCTGCACCTCTTATACTGCACTCCAGGATTATTCTCATCCGAATCTGTCCATTCTTCTCACACTCGCTCTTTTGACCTTTGCTTCTCACCGGTTTCATTAGTTTGACAGAACCGCTCTGCCATGAGTCATTTCAGGAGCGCTGCATGTGCTCTGACGTATTAATGTAGCTTTTTTTTTTTTTAGTTTTTGAATGTATATGTATAGCCGAGGTCACAGTCTTATGTTTGGCTCTGGGAGTTCAGAGGGGTCGCCGAGGCTCAAGAGCTTGTTTTTTTCACTCTGTTCCATCTCATTATACCCCAGTCATGTTCGTTCCCTCAAGCCTTTATCGTAGGTATGACTGTAGTGTGGATGAAGGAAAGAGTGCAGATCATGTTTATATAAACATCTAAACTTCAGTTTCAGCAGTGTGGACATCATCTGGATGTTTGTTAATAATGCAGCATTCAGGGTCTTGTACAGTTGGTTATTTTTACACCAATAAGTTGCTGGCTGCAATTCACATGATGGCCACCGGTGTCACTAATAACAAGAGTTTTGTAGTACACTGTATGTACGGTGCCTATAGAGAATCATCATACCCTGAAAATCTATACTTTTACTCACATGAATACTTTACAGTCTGCTTTCAAAAGACCTTCGGGATAAAGTTGTTGAAAAGGCATAGGTTAGGAGAAGGCTACACAAATATTTCAAAGGCTGGAAAAGATATTTGGATTATGATTTGATTCCAGGCTATCTAACAAATAAAGGCATTATTTCAAATGGGTATGATGTTTTTTTTTAAAGGCGCTGTATATTATTTTAAAGGCAGTACAACACTTTTATAGTTTTTCAAAAATATTCATACATTCATTCATGTTTTTTTTTTTTTTTTTTTTTTTTTCAGCTTAGTCCATTTATTAATCTTGGGTTGCCACAGTGGAATGCCCTTACAGCTGCAATCCATCACTGGGAAGCACCCATACATTCTCATCCACACTTTAAAGCCAATTTAGTCTACCCAATTCACCTGTACTGCATGTCTTTGGACTGTGGGGGAAACCGGAACACCCAGAGGAAACCCACACGACCACGGGAAGAACATGCAAACTCCACACAGAAATTGTGCTACCCACTGCAATAAGCTAAATACTATTTGTTAATAAGAGTGTATTTTTTTCATCTCTAGGAAAAAAAAAAAAAATGTTATAGATTCGCTTATTGAATTTAATGTGAAATTAACTATACAACTTAATATAGTGGCCCAGTGGTTAGCACTGTCACCTCACAACAAGAAGGTAGCTGGTTCGAGCCCCGGGCTGGGTCAGTTGGTGTTTTTTTGTGGAGTTTGTATGTTCTCCCTGTGTTCCTGTGGGTTTCCTTCGGGTGCTCCAGTTTCCGACACAGTCCAAAGACATGCGGTACAGGTGAATTGAATAAGCTATATTGGCAGTATGTGTGTGAATGAGTGTATGGATGTTTCTATTCTATTAGAAAAAACAAGGATTTACTTTGTGTATATACACAAATGTTAAAAAGCATAAATTTGTATATAAGACAAATAATACTTACTGATCTATGCATTTTATTTATTTATTTATTTATTTATTTATTTATTTATTTATTTGTAGTTTTTTTATGGTATTGAAACTGATCTATGTTTTATTTAAAACTAAATGTATTTATTTATTTGTTTATTTAGATATTAGTTTTTTTTTAATGATATCCAGATATATCCCTTTTTTAAATGTCTCTGTGAGGGTAAAGTTTGGCATTAGTGTTAGGTTTAGTGTAGAAAATGTTATTAGAATACTATCAAATAAATAATAGTTTATGGTGGGAGCTAACTGCACATACATGCACTGTAAACATATCTGTTAAATGATGGTTGTATGAATATTTATTTTATTTTTTATTATCGGTAGTTAATTATTCATGGGTGTTTTAGGCTTTTAGAGAGCAAAATGGGACCTTGATCACTGCTCCGAATTTTAGATAACTCTGCCTTTGAAGAAATTGACATAGGTTAGGTTAAGTTAGATTAGGTTTGGTTAGGTTAGCTCAGGTTGATTAGTTTAACTATCCCTTTAATTCCAGTTCACAATGGATTAACACAATCACACATATATCCGTTCAAAAACAGATAACACAATGTCTGCGTCTGAAACAGCCTGATCAGTAATTACTGCATTTGAATTTAAATGTAGGTAGTAGGTCAACCAGGTACTTCTCGCATACTGTTTTTTAAAATCTATGAATTCAGACATACTCTGCTCGCATATTGTTTTTAGCATTCTATACAGAATGAAATTATGCTATTTCAGACGCTACCTGTCTCACACTTAATTTAAAAAAACATTAAAAAAACATAATATGAGACATTAGTTTGAAATAATAAATTATCAAGCCAATGTTATACATGTTTGAGAAAAAAAAAAAAAAGAGAATAATAATAATAACATACTGAGCTGCCAGGAACTTTTCGATTATTTCACAGATTTATATATTTATTTTTTAAATGCGGATGAGCTGGCGGGTATTTAGGATCTCCTAATTTAATCTTACCTTCAGCTCTTTGTTCAAAACCCAGTATGTGAATAAAAAGCATTGCTTCAGGTGTTTTTTAAGCGGTTTTGACAAGAGCTCACAGACTCCACTGCAATGAATGTCCCAGAGGACACGTCATTTCTCTCATGGGGCCTTTTAAAATAGATTCACTTTCTAAACAGCTCTCAGCAGTTTTGACCAGGGTAAGGGTGTCTTCTCTCAGCTATAGCCATCTATCAGCTCAGGACAGGAGGTCAGTTCATGGACAGATGTAGAAACAGCCTCTCTGAACCAACAAACACCAGTGATTTGATAAAGACTGTACACTGGTGAAATATACAGTGACAGAGGCAAACAGGATCACGTCATACTTAACTGTAAAAATAATAGTGGAATTATTACATATCATATTTTGCATTAAGATGATTTAAGGTCCATGATTTTAACAATGTAGTTTGATGTTATGCTTATGAAAATTAAACTTATTTGTTGGTAATATCTGAAAAGGCCTTAGTTTTAATAAATTTATAAATATATTACTTCATTCAATCATATATTTTTATAATCTTTTTTAGAATAAATATATTATTTTCTATTTATTACATTTTATTTATCCTGCTTTTAATACTAAATAACAGTATTTTCTGCAATAATCCCTTCCTGTATTCAGTATAAATGTCTAATAAGATTTGAATAGTTATACATTTTATTTGGTGATTTTATTTGACTTCTGTTGATTTCTCACATTATAATAGTATTAATCCATGTAAGTTTGTTGCATTTGTTTATTTATGTATGTATTTGTGCATGAATATAAATATTTTTATATTTAATTATGTCATATTTGTATTATCTTGGATGATTATTTATTTTTTAACTTAGTTAACTGTATTTATATGAGCTATATCACAAAATAGTGTTGTATAAACGCAATATCACACTCGTAGCAGTGCGATATGGCTGTATATTAGCAGTGGTGGGAGGTGTACATTGACACAAGGCCATAGGCCAAATGCCTGGTGTCCCATCAGTGACAATATACAGCCATATTGCACTGCTGCAAGTGTGATATTGCATTTATACAACATTTTGACTGCATAATCATATATATATATATATATATAAAAAAGAAAATCAAACACGGAGAATCTCAAAAAAAAAATTGAATGAGGAACTACTTTCTTCCGCCGTTCATACACATCTGCAGCTGATGTCAGAACAGCTGAAACCCTTGCTACTTCACAAACATCACTTTAAAGCATTTGAATAAATATCTTGCGTAATATCTAAAGTGATGACAAAACAGCTGATTTTGCTCACATTTTAAGATTATAGGCTGAACGGCATGGAACGCCATCAGTCTACAGAGATTTCTCAGTATTTCTCTGCTGCAATCAGGGGATCACAATAATAAACCCTGAAAAAGCCAAAGCAACGCAAACACTATCTGTTAAAGTTTGCGTTGCTGTGGCTTTTTCAGGGTTAATGAGTTTGTGATAAGGAAAAACGCTAAACACATGCGGGTATTTCTTCTTTCCTTTTGTTAACTGAGCTTATCTGCAGTAACAAAAGCAGGAGACTCATTAGAAACAAACAGATGGCCAACCAAAATCCAACTCAGGATTATACAAAGAGTGGCCAACAAAAATACATTCCTGATATGTGAGTCCCATCTCGCACTAAATACACTACAATTACTATGGTATAGATACAGCACTATGACATACAAAAGAGAAAGATCGACTTTACCAAATTTATAATATTTTGATCAGCTGTAGTTAAAAAAAAAATGCTGAATTCGTCTCCTCTAAAGGCTTATAATGAGCTCTCTGTCACCATCTTGTGGATGGACAACGTCAACCATCTTTGCTCTGCTCAGTATCACAAGCTGCTGGATGCTGACGCGCTGTATCTCAGAAATGATAAATATTTTAAATAGACACCATACTTATGAACAAACTGCGTAGTTGAAATCTAAACAATGACTTTTATTACATAAAAATTACATTATGTTGTCCAACAGCTGCAATATTTGTCAAACTGTCGTGAGTTTATTAATCTGCTGTCCATGTGGGCGGAGTATAAACACAAGGGTGAGGAGGCTGTACGAGTGCTGTTATTATGGGAATGTTGCATGGCTATCAACTAATCAGATTCGAGAACAAGACAGAACTGTTATATATATTTATCGTTGAATACATTTGGTAATTTCTGTAATTTCTGGTTACATTTAAATAAGCATAAACTGAGGACACTACAACAAATCTGATGATATATATATATATATATATATATATATATATATATATAATGTATTAACATTTTTTTATCTCTAATTTTGCTTTTGACCTAAACCTGCAGTGGGATTTTGTGAGATTAGGCATTCAGTGTTGTTTGAGCTCTAAAAGGGGTCAAAAGTTCATCTCTGCAGAACAAGTTTTTCTTTGCTTTCCAATAATGAAAACTGAAAACAACAACAAAAAGTTTCCGATCCAGTTCAGCTCTAAATGTGCTTTTGGAAAGTGCTCAGGGGAATGTCGTTTCCAAAGCAGATCCAATCGCCAGAACAACATCAAAACACTATTACAGTGAACAATTTCAGCCACGCTTTATGCTGATATTATACTGATATCTCAATGATTTGAGCAACAGCCAGTTTTCCAATACAAATCAGATCCTAATTAGGTTTCGCCGGTAATGATGCAAGTTCCAGATGGCTTTATTTACAATATCTGACTTGTATTCACAGTAGCGAATCAATCACCCTTTCACTGCTGATTCTTACTGACACCTGTGGAAAATCTCGGTAAGAAGTTATCGATTCCAGACAGGAAAATGAGTGACTGCTTTTCCACTTTAAGAGCGATGGCCGCGAGCAACTCTTCAGTCTGAACGGCACACAATCACATTCCTCTTTATTGGAGAAATGCTGAAGCCAGTTCAGGGACACTTTAATTGAATTCGCTCTCTATAATATTCAAATCAAGCCCATCGCTGGTGAACATTTTTCCATTTCCAAACGCTGACAGTCGAGGAGTGTGTGCAGGTGATGGAAGAAGAACGCAGTCGTGTTGAGGAAGCATTTGTCTTTGTCATTTCGTTACAATGTGCTATTATCTCTTCAAAGATTCTGTCTTTGTGACACGCCAATATTTCAACAAACATATCAATCCGGCTAGGC
Source organism: Danio rerio (assembly GCF_049306965.1). Taxonomy (NCBI): domain Eukaryota; kingdom Metazoa; phylum Chordata; class Actinopteri; order Cypriniformes; family Danionidae; genus Danio; species Danio rerio. The sequence goes on along the minus strand of NC_133186.1, from coordinate 35,239,303 downwards.
TTGTTATCAGGGTTGGATACGCAATTAAGTGAAGAAAGGATTGTCGGAGGAAATACAACATGTTCAAACAGATGGTAAAATAAAAAAATAAAACTGTGATGTAAAGTATGTTTAGTTTCTGGTTGTTTAGCTTGATAAGGCCTGTTTTCGTCTTATATGTTGAAGCTGAGGGTATTCATTTTGTTTTTCTTTGATTTTCCTTCGGCTTTTTCAGAGGTTGCCAAAGTGGACTAAACCAACAAGTGTTCCATCATATTTTTTATACAGCCAATGCCCTTCCAGCCTCAACCCAGTACTGGAAAACACCCATACACACTTATATACACACACACACACACACACTATGGACAATTTATTTATTCAATTCACCTGTACCTCTTGTCTTTGGACTGTGATGGAAACTGGAACATCCAAAAGAAATCCACTTAAACACATCAGCGAGAACGTGCAAACTCCAAATAGAAATGCCTACTGGCCTAGCCGGAACTTGAACCAGCGACTTTCTTGCTGTGAGGCAAAAGTGCTAACCACTGAGCCACCGTGCCACCCAATTTGTTTTTTATTTATACTTTTTTGACTTGTGTTGTGTGATATAAATCTAAAATGACCACAGTTACAGCTTTATATGTGTGTTTACTTAACCCAGGCTTATACTGAAAATGTACCGCTATTTACATTTCTGGAGAGTGCCAAATGCATCACAGGAGGTAGGTTATTTTGCAGTTTTTGTTTTTACAAATCCACTTGAGGCCGCTGTGTACACTTTTTAAGATCTCAAATTTTTCCAGCAAGTGCCATTCTTGTCTGCTCTTCTTGCGTAAATCCACCAGAGGCTGCTGTCGACTCACTAGATTATTGACTGAATGACTGATCCTCTAAACACAACCAATAGTGTTATCAAAAGCACAGATTGACCTGCCTACCCCCTTCCCAAAACCCAACTGACAGTGTTTTAAAAAGCAATCCAGAAAAAAGAAAAGCCCACTGATTTTTACCATGTAGATTTTACCTCATTCTCACAATGTTATTTACTTAATTTATTTTTTGCCTTTTGTTTTTGTCTTACCTGCTTTCAGGAATCGTTCTTCACTGGACTCGAACCCTGTCATCATGGTCAACTCCTCTCTGCATCTCAAGTCTGGCGACATACTTGGCGAGCCACTGGACAAACAGCAGGAAAGTCCTCTATATGCAAGTAAGCGGTCATCTGGTAAGCACGAAAAGGACATCCGTTTTAAAGACAAAGTGTAGCCATACGTTGTTCTGGCTACATAATTTGCGATCTCCAGAAATGTAGATAGGGATACGTTTTCAGAACAAGCCTATATTTACATTTTGGCATGAAAAATCTAAATGTGAACCCTTTTTTATTGAAATGTTCACTTTCAGAAATTTTGTTTACAGTAGGTGCATCAGTGTACTTCACACGCTGTTACACTGAGAACTAAGAATGTCCTAAAACCTATTCATTTTATTGACGAGGCTTCAGATTTGTAATTTCCCCATTTTCCAAATGAATTCCAATTTTGTAATTAATAATAATTATGTGGGTCTATTGGTATGGATATTAGAGTTTGTTTTGTGTGTTTGTGTATATAATGAGAAAGTGTGTGCGTGTAATTAACAAAATAAATGTATCTTTAATGTATTATGTGTATGTCATATACACTACCTGATAAAAGACTTTACTACCTGACTCCCTGAGTTCATCAACTTCTTCAATGCCTCCTCCTTCATCTTATCCCAGACATGCTCAATAATGTACATCTCTGGTGACTTGGCTGGACAGTCTTGGAGCACTTTGACCTACCTTGCTTTCAAGAAACTTTGATGTGGAGGCTGAAGTATGAGAAGGAGCACTATCCTGCTGAGGAAATTGTGCTTTCCTGTGGTTTGTAATGTATAGGGCAGCACAAACGTCTTGATAAATCAGGCTGTTGATGTTCCCTTCCACTCAGCATATTTCTCACACGCCCCTACACTGAATGTAACCCCAAACCATGACTTGTCCTTCACCAAACTTGACTGATTTGTGTGGGAATCTTGGGTCCATGCATGTTTCAATAGATCTTCTGCAGTATTTGTGGTAATCATCAGTGGATGCATAAGAAAAATCTACCTTCTACAACTTTTCCAAATGATCAACTAGGAGTCAAGTTATTATATGTTGCTTTTACAACTAGGATCAACAACAAGACTTTGATCAGGTAGTGAATGAGTTAGACGCGTGTGTATGATTGTCCAAGATTTATTAAATAAGTATTTTATTTATTAGTATCCAAGAATTAATAATTGTTATTTTAAGTAATATAATTTTTATTCTATTCCATTAAAAGTGGGGTATTATAATGTAAAAAAAAATGCTGAATTCCACAAAATCGATTTGTGTTCGGATAGCATTGATAAATAGTTTTTTTTTTTTTTTTTTACAAATTTAAGTTGATTGAATCTAAGACAAGTTGTCCAACAAAAACTCAATAAATTATTTGTTTCAGCACATTTTAAAATAGTAACTTGAACAAACAATGTTTGTATGTTTATAATTATCTAAGACTTAATAAATAAGTATGTTATTATTAGTAAAGGGAGTTTTATATCAATTAAAAGGGGCATTTTTGTTTTAGAGACTGACATATGTGCCACTATATGTACCCTTTAATATTTTAACAAAGATGGTTTGCAATCTAAAAAAATTATAATATTTTCCCTGCTTGTTCAAACTACTTAATTAAAGTGAACTAAATCAAACAAATTCTTGAGTTTATTTTATTTTTTATTTTTTTGACAGCCTAATTGTTTTATATTTATTTTGCTTAAATTTGTAAAACTAATAAGTTAACTTAATTAATTTGTGTCGGGACAACACAAAGTCTCCTACATCTCTCTTGATCTGTAAATGAGTAAATTTGCATTAACATTTTTACATGAACTGTCTCTTAAAGGAAAATACTGGATGTTTGTTTTTTTCTAAACAGAAAACAATAAGTAGCTTATAAATAAATAAATGTGTGCTCACAGAATTAGTTGCTCTTGTTGTGCTGTGATCAGTGTTTGAGATTTCAGTCATGTCTTGTATTGCCGCTGCTCATCTCGAGTCCCCGGAGACTGCAAATATGGAGTATGATCCATCCAAAATGCTTTTTCCTCAATCTTCCTTTTTCTTTTTTCATCATGTGAAAATGAAGCGTGATTATATTACAGTCTAAGCTCAAGTGTGTGTTCGTGTCTTTGACATTGTTCGTTTGGAGTGCGTCTCTCTGAGGACATTGCATTTTTTGCCACTTCGTAATGTTCATATTCACAATCATTTACACCCGGCAAACACCTCAGAGCTATTTAAACTTGGTTGGTAAAGTTTGAAGTATATTTCTTAGAATTTTAGATATCTATCTATCTGTCTGTCTGTCTGTCTGTCTGTCTGTCTGTCTGTCTGTCTGTCTGTCCGTCCGTCCGTCTGTCTGTCTGTCAAATGCCCTGACATTTGAGCTTATTTCAGTTACTTTTTACATAGTATTGGTCAACATGATTTTCTTTTTTTTTTTTTTTTTTTTTTTTTGCATTTAGCACAATTTTTGCAACAATAATATGTGACAAATATTATGTGCATGCTTATATGTATATTATGTACTATTATTTTATTTAATATTATGTACTAATGTTTGGTTAGTAGGTTTTGAAGAAGAAATATTGCTTACAGTAAATAAGGTCCAAAAACCCACATGGTCTGAACAAGAGTTTTGAGTAACCAGTCTTGTAGGCTAGAATATTTACTTCACTATTGTGTAAAAATTATTCTGTTCTCTCATTCGAAGAACACATTACAGTGTTTTACAATCTGTAAAGTTTATTTTAGGTCATCATACTGTATGCATAGCAGTGACAATGGTCATGAATAATTCACACCTGATGAGACAAGACACTCCCCCTCTGGCTAATGTTCACCTATCAAGGGCATTGTGAAGCAATGTCCAGCTGCAAAAGCTGGCCCAAACTAAATGCTTGTTGTATTACTTGCTGTATTATGATTATGTAAACTCTATGGGTAAACAATGTATGTGCACTTATACAGCATGCACAAAAATATATTTAAAAAACATATAAATATAAAATTAACTAAATATATTGTATAAAAGTGTGGGGCCAGAATAATAATAATAAACTAATTGTAATAATTAGTGTTGCATTAAAATGAAATTGGTTGATGATTATGTTGTTACAAAATAATCAAACAAAAATGTACAGTGTTGTGTATATTTTTAAAACAAAAATGTAGCACATGTACAAATGTAGTGCATGCGTGAAGTACAAAATGTACAATATTACTTTTGGTAAGTGTATGCTATCTTACAATATTATTAAATAAATATAAAAATGTGGTGGCACGGTGGCTCAGTGGTTAGCACTGTCACCTCTCAGCAATTAGGTCACTGGATTGAGTTCCGGCAGGGCCAGTTGGAGTATGCATGTTCTTTTCGTGTTTGCGTAGATGTCCTCCAAGTGTTCCGGTTTCTCTCACAGTCCAAACACATGGGCTATAGGTGAAATAAATAAGCTTAATTGGCCGTAGTGTATGAGTGTGTGTGAGAATGACTTTCATGCCAAAACTACATACCGAATCTTTTTTTTTTTTTTTTTTTTTTTTTTAACGATATTGGCAATGGTGTTCGGTCAATAAATATTGATATCACTCATAATATCTATAACTATAAATATCAATTTATCACTCAGCCCAAGCAGCCCACTTCTATTATTTGGTGCAATTGCGTTAGCATCTGAAGTGAACAGTAGTGAAGTTTGCAAAAACCACATCCCAGACCAGCCCTTTCAGGCAGGGGTCAACACAGCAGAATGAACCACCAACTACTCTGCAATATGTTTTATGCAGCAGATGTCCTTCCAGCCACAACACAGCATCGGGAAACACCCATAAACTCTCTCGTTCTCTCACACACATACACACACACACTCTCTCTCTCATACACTGTCTGATTTTGTTTTACCCAATTCACCTATAGCGCTTACTTTGAACTGTGTGGGAAACCGGAGCACCCGGAGGAAACCCACACAAAAACACCAAACAAACACAGAATATTTGTATGTATTCTCCACAATGTGCTATAAACCCTGAATCTGCGATATCACCGCTGTTTTACCTCTCTCTTTCTCCTCCCCAGGTTTGTGCCATTAGTGAGTCGCTGGCACACCGGCACGGACACTGACTGCCAATGGGCACAATCTGCTTTACATTCAGCAGACGTGGCCGATGTCGTTTGTAGACACAGGTCCTGCCAGACCCTCTCAGTCTCAGTGTAATGCCAGCAGGATCTCAAATGCCACCTCCGACTGCCAACGTGTGCTCCCTTACTTCGGGCATGAGATTTGAGCTAAATGCAAAGGTATGAGCGCGTGTGGGCATAAATATACATCAGCGCTGGATTGTTTGCAAAGCAGTCGGTTTGATTTGTCTGTCTTCGGCTGTAAGAAATGCTCCGCGGTGTAAACAAACACCCAGCCGGCGCTCCTGCAGCATCAGGCCGGGCAGTCGTTCGGATCAGTTCAGGTCACACATTCATCATTATGGTGGATTGAGAGACCCACGCTGTACTCAGTGAGGGAATTATTCAGTGATGTTGTGGGATCAGGTGGATTTTATTGAGAAGTGGCATGTGTTATGTATACACATAGAGTGCACACACACACACATAGAGAGCTATCATTACATGGGACTTCCCATAGATGTATTTTATTTTACAGATATATACTTATCGGCCACTTTATTAGGTACACCTTACTAATACAGGGTTGGACCCTGTTTTACCTTCAGAACTGCGTTAATCCTTCGTGGCATAGATTCAACAAGATACTGGAAATATTCCTCAGAGATTTTGGTCCATTTTGACTTTATAGTATCACACAATTGCTGCAGATGTTTTGGCTGCACATCCATGATGCGAATCTCCCGTTTCACCACATCCCAAAGTCGCTCTATTGGATTTAGATCTGTTGACTGTGGAGGCCATTTGAATACAGTAAACTCATTGTCATGTTCAAGGAACAAGTCTGAGATGATTTACGCTTTATGACATGGTGCGTTATCCTGCTGGAAGTACCCACCATCAGAAGATGGGCACAGTGTGGTCATATAGTGATGGACATGTTCAGCAACAATACTAAGGTAGGCTGTGACATTGACACAAAGCTAAATTAGTACTAATGTGCCTAAAATGTGCCATGGAAATACCCCATACAACATTACACCACCACCACCACCAGCCCTAACCATTGTTACAGGGCAGGATGGATCCATATTTTCTTAATGTTGACGCCAAATTCTGACCATACCATCCAAATGTTGCAGGAGAAATTGAGACTCATCAGACCAGGCAATGCTTTTTAATCTTCTATTGGCCAATTTTGGTGAGCTTGTGTGAATTGTAGCCTCAGTTTCCTGGTCTTAGCTGACAGGAGTGGCACCTGTTGTGGTCTTCTGCTGCTGTAGCCCATCTGCCTCAAGGTTCAGAGATGCTCTTCTGCATGCCTTAGTTATAACTACCGAACTGCCACTCACTGGATATTTTCTCTTTTTCTGACCATTCTCACTAAACCCTAGAGATAATTGTGCATGAAAAATCTCAGTAGATCAGCAGTTTCTGAAATACTCAGACCAGTCGTCTGGCACCAACATTCATGCCACGTTCAAAGTCACTTAAATTACCTTTCTTCCACATTCTGATGCTCGGTTTGAACTGCTGCAGATCGTCTTGACCATGTTTACATGTCTAAATACGTTGAATTGCTGCCATGTGATAAGCGGGTTAGAAATTCATGTTAACAAGCAGTTGGACAGGTGTACCTAATAGACTGTATATTCTATTCCCCTACCCCAACTCTAGCAATAAACCCAACCCCCACAGGATTCACGAACAAATAATATTTATTCAGTCATATACATAGTAATATACCAAACATTTAACATGAATTAAATATATATATATATATATATATATATATATATATATATATATATATATATATATATATATATATATATATATATATATATATATATATATATATATATATATACACACACACACACACGCAAACAGTAATGAAAGTAGCAGGAAATATAGCCAATTTAAAAGCTTAATAGCTTGTCATTATCTCTATGCCGCTGTCCTACGGAAGTTTATGTTCTGGTATATCTGTTTGATATTTTGTGTGTGTGTGTGTGTGTGTTTGTGTGTGTGTGTGTGTGTGTGTGTGTGTGTGTGTGTGTCTACTTTATTCAGTCTCCGTGTAACAATATTCCTCTTGTTGAGCCGTCAATTATTTTCTAATCCCAACTTTTGGAGGTGCCTCTTCCGCCATCTCTTCCTCAGAGAAAACACCTGCTAGCCATGATATCATCAAAAATAACACCAAACAGGAAGCTGTAAGAATGTTTTATTGTCTGCTGTGATACACTCGGGGTGTCATCAGCTGCCATCCTGTGCGAAATCTAATACTGGCACTCTACCTTATCTGTGTGTGTGTGTGTTTGTGTGCTCGCATGCTGTGACACAACAAAGAGATTCATCAAAAGCCGCTCTAACTAAGCTATTATTGGCCAATGTAGGACTCTCTAAAGTTTCCCCACTTGGCCGTTGTTTACGGCCGCGTCCTGCAGATTTACAGCGTTGTGTGTTTTATGAAGCGCCATCAGAGGGTACGAATGAGCCGGGCAGGGCCAACATCAGCGTTTTCAGCCAGGCACCATACCGTGATGCATGGCGGATCTACTCGGCGTCCGGGGAGCCGTTTTTGTTTTTGCACTTTACTATATGTGCTTTTATTTTATCTCTGCTTCTTTTAGAAAGCACTGCATCATCATATCGAGCCGATCTCAGAGGAGAGATTACTGTAAATGATTGTGAGTCATTGTTTTAGAAGGGCTTGCAGGACGAGCGCTGGGAATTGGGGAGAGAGTAATATCACAGTCCTACTATTGACAGTTTCTTCAACTAAACTAAAAAAAATACAAAAATGGCCTTCAGTGGAAGACACTAAGAGCAAGTGCATGATGTTTAAGCGCTATACGTATACTAACTAGGTCTTCTTTGTCTTAATTAGCCATGGCTAGCCTTGAGATATTTTCTGTTTGCTTGATACTGTAGGTTGTGACATATTGACCTTCTCATAGTATTGTTTTTGGTCTCGAGCCTTTATTCTAAGGGGCAATACTGACATTTAAAAGAACTATTGTTTATGAGCCAATAAGGGCTCTATTTTAACGATCTGGGTGCAGAGTCTAAAAAGCACATGGCGCAAAAGCATAAGGATATGTCTGAATCCACTTTGGCTATTTTAAGGATGGAAAAATACAGTTTGCGTCCGGTTGCATGGTCTAAAAGGGTTGTGTTCATTTTCTTAATGAGTTATGGGTGTGTTTTGGGCATAACGTGCAATAAATCAGAGTCTGATTCCTTTTAAGAATCAGTTGTGTCGCACCTTTGGCGCATTTGCTATTTACATGGTAGAAAAACGGAATGCTTCACTGGCAAGAAAACAGACCAAACCATCTAAGAACAAACCTCCTCCATCCTGCCTCTTTACTTTTACTCTTTAAATTACTCCTTTACTTTTGTGGATAAGGAAATCGACTGAATACATTCATTAGCCTACATGTTTCATTTTGTTTGTTAATCGCAAAGATGTGTTTCAAAACTATTTCTAAATTCAGTTTTAAATTTCAGCAAACACTAAATGAACAATAATAACAAAGTGGGGTTATATCCAAACACACATCATGTTCTTATGTCCCATTTAATGACACATACATCTCCAAAACCCGTCAGGTGGACAAATCTAAACTTGTTTTCCCCCTAGACCAGGGATGCCTTATGGCGTGAATTAAAGACCGAGGGTGGGGGCATATTATTATCACGTGAAGTGGTAATAAGAAGGGTGATAAGCCTGTATGCTCTTTTACTTTTCCCATATAGCCACGTTTACACTGCGTTGAGTGGATGTGCTGCTCCGCTAACAATTCCAAACCACTTGTTGGTGATGTTTTGTGTTCGCAATGGAAATGTTTGTGATGCTACCATTGGATGCTGCATTGTCATGAGGCCTTTTAATTACATCTCTGTGAAGGTGCATGTCATTGTACGCAGTAGTGCGACTACGTCATAACTAATTTGTATACTCAATGCAGAAGGATACATTAGGCTTAATACATACACTTTGTGTTTGTGTGTGCGTTTATATCTTAAGGTGTGTATTTTTGTAATTGTAAATAACTGTAATAGTTTAGGCGTCATGGTGGCACAGTGGGTAGCACGATCACCTCACAGCAAGAAGGTCGCTGATTCGAGCCTCAGCTGGATCAGTTGGCATTTCAATGTGGTGATTGCATGTTCTCCCTGTGTTTAGTTAAAAAAAAAATATTATGTGACGAATCTACTCTTCGTTAAACAGAAAATGTGGAATGTTATTAACAGGGGTGCTAATAATTAAGGGGGGGCTAATTATATATATATATATATATATATATATATATATATATATATATATATATATATATATATATATATATATATATATATATATATATATATATGCTAATAATATAGACAATGTTTTATTGTTTTCCAAGGAGTCTAACAGTATTCAGTAATTGAATAACCAATATAATATTGCATAGTCTTGGTTGTATAACTAATGCAATAAATTAATTTATTAAAGTTATAAGCTGTACAATTTTAGCATTGCATATCCTGTGATGTGACTATTGCGGATGATCACATGGCAACATTGATGCTGAAACAATATATTGTGCAGCACTGATTTTCACTGTTACTATAAGCATGTCAGTGGCCTGCTGTCCTCATCTGTCTGTTCTGCAATCAACTAGATTCATTATGCACATTCATTCTTGTCAAGCATTATTGCGCTGAACGTATTAAATTGGCAGCTCTAGTCAAAACATATACAGCATGTGAATGAAGGTCGTTTGAAAGTTGACCAAAGGATGATGTGAGGAGCACTTATTCAGCATTGTGTGTGTGTGTGTGTGTGTTTCAAACGTCCTCTTCTTATCCTTCCACACTAAACGCACCAATAATATTTGCTCCAAGTGTTGACAAGCTTTATCTTTGTTCAAGGTTTACACTCAAAGAATTCAAATGAGCCTGTGTTTTTGTTGCCAAGGAGTCGCCTAATCAAAGTCACCGAATTGTTGCTGTGACAAATTTAATTAATTTTCTTTTGTTCCCGTTGAGTGACACCATTCCTTTCTTTCCCTCCAGCGAGCTATCGGCAAATTATTCCACCACCTAATGTCCTTATTCATATCAGCACGGTGACCAAGGAAACTTTGTCATTGATATGAGAGCGGTTATTCAGAGTAGCGCTCGAGTATTCCGGCATTCAGAAAGCCTCCACTGAGACCAGGAGCAGGGGATCATGAAGGACGAAGCGGCCCAGGTAGATACGGCCATTGTCTTTTTGTGGATAACTGATATCTGCTTCAATCCAGCCTATAGTCTTTTCTTGCATGTTGGCACACGTATGCGTGAATTCACTTGGGTTCGCAATATAATATAGCTGTGGTATTTTTAAACAAAAAAGTATGACCTTCAGTCCAGAGTTGCTGCTGTTTTATTAACCAAACTTTATATTTGAGAACTAAAGGGGATCACACACCAGAAGCGCCGCAGCATTGCGCCATGCAATGCCATGCATTTCAGAATTCTAAACATAGGTTTTTATCAGGGCACACACAGGTGCCACAAGTCAACGGCTGTCCGAGGCGCACAATCACGAATCAGGGCACTGTTCATATTTTTGCCACGCCACAGACCGCCATCTGAATAGTTTCATTTTAAATAACATGCGATTGTGTGTGTCTGGTGTGCGATACTTCCAACTGTCTAATGAAAGTGTAGCAAATAGCTTAACAATAATTAAATTAGTTGAGGGTTTGGGGTTCGAGCCCAGAGAAGAACTGTTCTAAAAAGCGGGTAAGACAAAAACAGAATTCAAAAAATTTAATAAACAAGTTAATAACAGGGTGAAAAAGGGGTAAAATCTGAAAAAGTGATACAAATCAGGCTTTTCATTTTCTGGATTGCTTTTTAAAACTGTTGATTGGGGTTATGGAAGGAGCAGGGTGTGTCAGTCGATTGATCAGTCAGTCAGTAGACAGCAGCCTCTGGTGGATTTACATCAGGCGTGAATGGCACTTATCGCAATATATTTGAGATCTCAAAAAGCATACACAGCAGTGAAAAAAAAAAAAAAAAAAATATATATATATATATATATATATATATATATATATATATATATATATATATATATATATATATATATATATATATATATATATATATATATGTTTATTATTATTATTATTATTATTATTATTATTATTATTATTATTATTATTATTAACAAACTTAACTATGATAATTATATTCAGTATTTTTCAGGAACAAAAAAAAACTTAATCTTAAAAGAAATTATAATATAATAATAATAATAATAATAATAATAATAATAGTTATTATTATTATTATTATTATTATTTATTTTTAAAAAGAATAAATAAAATGTTGGCAACACAGTGCTAACCACTTAGCAAGAAAACAAGAACACAAGAAAGTTGCCGGTTCAAGTCCCAGCAAGGAGGCATTTCTGTTTCCGCATCTGTGTAGATTTGCTCCGGTCGACAGTAAAACAACATGCGGTCAATTGGATGAACTAAATTGGGTATGGTGTATGAGTGTGTGTGAATAGTAGAGTGTGTGGGTAATTCTCAGCCACCAACCTATAATTTCACCAAGTAGGACACGTTCCTTTATTAACATCTATATTGTTCCTGGAACAACATTCCAATCAGCCAGTCAAAATTAACGAATCCGTTTAGTGTTTATGTTAAGTTTAGGTTTACGATTAGATTTATGCACTTCTACATGATTGTTATCCAAATATTATTTCCTCTGATTTTGGAAATATACAGTTATGGTTGGTTTTAGGGGTAGGGAATAGGTATGGATTACATTTTTGAACAAAAACAATGTTCCAGGATCAACATAGATGTCAATAAATTATATATATATATATATATATATATATATATATATATATATATATATATATATATATATATATATATATATATATATATATATAATTTATTGACATCTATGTTGATCCTGGAACATTGTATATGATAAATGATATGAATATATGATAATGATAGTACTTGGTAAAATCATGATGTGTGTTTCCCAGCATTTAGCGTTTACTCAGTGCTGGATTGCAAATGGAAGGGCATCTGCTGTGTAAAACAATTGCGATTAATTGGTGGTTCATTCCACTGTGGTGACCGCTGATGAAAGAGGGTGGAAGGAAGTGAGAAAGTGAGATAAAACATACAAGATTATAAAACATATATAACTATAAGAGTCATTAAGAGTAGCATAAAGTGTGAACTCACTCAAACTTTCTCAAAATGCTTGTTGTTTTCATACAGACGTCACAGACATTACATTAGAATGCTGTGAAGTTCATTGAGGCTGTGAAGCTTTTATAAATCCTTTTTCTTTAGCGATGGCCAAACATGACAATTCCACAGGGGTGAACCCAGCAGTGGCCATGTTTGTTTCCTTTTTTTTATTTATTTATTTAATGTTTTGCTCCTTTATCACACCGAGAGCCACAGATTCCAGTCGGTGGCAAAGCAAACAATATTTTCTCCTAACTGGTGTGAGGTAGAAGCCAGACCAGCAAAATAATGACCCTGCTGAAATCCTCCCAAATACAAAGCATTCCCTCCGCCGAGCCGCTGTGTGATAAATAACAGTGTCAGCTTCTCAAAATGGATGTTTGGAGTAAAAACATTGAGGAAATGTGCTCGAGTTGAGCTGAAATGGTTCACCCACACACACCATCCATCATTACAGGCCCGAGCAGGAGACACATGTTCAGCTGCGGCCTTTAGCTTCTCTTTTCATTAAGTCTTTCATAGGCTTTAAGTGCCGTCCACTCGACTGTCCGCTTCAATCCTCTGCGCACTGATGTTCCTCGTGAACTGAAATTAAATCAAATCCTCATTGCCAGACTCTGATGATTTATGAGTGTAAAATGAGATGGACATAATCGAATCTCTGTGCATAAGGAAGAGTGGCTGTGACTGAGATATAGGCTGAACTGTGACGACGTTGGGTCAGTTTAGTGGAGATTTTCTTCGACCTGCACCACGATGCATAAATACTTCACTCTGGGCTGTTATGATTTATGTAAACTGGAGCCGGTTCCAGCTGGATTTAGGCTAGATGTGATGCATCTCAAGGGAAAGTTTCTGTCAGTTTTTAATATCAAGTTAAAATCTTCGTTTTAAGATCTGTGGTAATATCTTTAATTTTTTTTACAAATAATATGTGATTGTGGGAATGGGTCACATTAAACGTGACCTTCGATACTTTCTTTAAGATGACATACAATGAATTATTTGTGTATAGATTAGATATCTTCAGTGTTTGGACTCTCAGTAATGATTTCAAACCACACTGAACTGAGCTAAACTGAACTGAACTTAAACACTAAAAACTGAATTACCCTGATCCAGTTACTATGACCATTTATGTGAAGCTGCTTTGACACAATCTACATTGTATAAGCGCTATACAAATAAAGCTGAATTGAAAATTGAATTGAATAAACATTAGCTTAGTCTCTGCCCTCTCTAAAAAAAATAAATAAAAATAAAAATCTAACAATATACCTTATTAAAAAATAAGATTAAAATGAAACACTTAGTACAAAAAAATAGTACTAATTAGTAGAAGAAAACAAATGGAAAATTTGAATAAAATGGAAAAAAAAATCACAAGGACTAAAATATATTACATTTATAAATGTGAGTGTATTAAAATTACTTTTGCTTAAAAAGGACTATAAACACAGCAGTGATAACATATTATTTTTTAATGTTTTGAATTCATTCATTTATTTATTTGTTTTTTTGTTTATTTATTTAAATTAATTAATTTATTTTATTTAATTTGTGTAAATATTTATAGTTTTTATACAATTTAAGCCAAAAGTTTAAACAGGTTAGTTTACACAATGTGCAAAATTGAAAAACTAAACAAAAATAAAAGGGATCAAACTAAATGCATACTATTTTTCAATGTTTAGTACTGATTTGACTCAAATATTTCGCAAAAAAACAAATGATTAATATTTGAAAAAAATATATATTTATACAGTATGTCTGATGTTTTTTTTCTTCTGGAGAAATTCTTATTTGTTTT
>NC_133186.1:34912500-34922500 GCF_049306965.1 Danio rerio | reverse complement strand
TAACAGCTGGACTGCATCAGAAAAACAGCAGAAACCTAACATAGCAGTATAAATTAAGCTCACCTGATGGTGCGTCTCATTAAGCCACGACCTAAACATGTAAAAAAAAAAGTCAGTGTGCAAATTGGCAGGCGAATGTGTGATCAGTACTGCTGTAATGTACTTTTTATTAGCTTTTAGCTGTTGGTACAAAGCGTTTATTTATAGCGGCTCGCAGCAACAACGTTGGAACAAACAGGCGATGTTGGCTGCCAAAACTGTGTTGTGTTTTTCATGATTGTGGATATTTGCAAGTTGGATGCGTCTGATGAAGTTTGTGCTAAAGACACACAGTATGCTAATAGAGGATAAATAAGCAGGCTGTGTGGAGTCATGCCTGACCCAGCACTGGCACAGCTAGCGGACACAGCTAGCGTAATCTCAGAAAAGCCTGGATTTAGAGCCTCTCACTCAGACGCTCTCTCCAGGGGCAGTTTGCATACAGCCAGGATGTTGTAAAACACTTCCCCGGAAAGTGCTCTTATCAACCTTTTAAAAGGCAGACGCGTGGAGGTCATATTCCTGTGATTCCTGTCGCTGCCAAGGGCACGCTGGCCCTGCTATCGAAATTAACCATCATCCTCTGTTCTGGCACCCCCTGTGCCTATGTTATTAATAGACGCTGGCTTTTTTAAACTTTTTTTTTTTTTTTTTTTGGTAATGCCTGATTTTTGCATTCTGGGAAGTTATGAGCTGAATTTGAAGCTGCATTTTAGCTAGAAAGGCTATAGCTACTTGCAGTGAAGTTGTGGGAAAGTGATTTGTTTCAAAAGTGTTTTTGACTTAAAGGAATAGTTCACTCAAAAATTAAATTTGGTCATTTTATAACCCTTCACTTATTTAATTTGAGTTTCTTTCGTCTGCTGAACACAAAAGATAATAATTTGAATAATGCTGGTTGCAGGGACCCATCGCCTATCATAATATATATATATATTTTCCTACTATCAAAGTCAATGGGTACCATTGTTCAGTACATGTTTCTTTTGTGTTCAACAGAAAAAAAAAGAAACTTTTTATATGAGGAAAAGTGAATGATGATATAATTTAAACATAAGCTCATTCTGATAACGTAGCCCTACACTGTAAAAAATGGCCGTGATTTTAATGGTAAAAAACTGTAAAAATGCTACAGTAAAAATCTGTAACCTGATTAACAGTATGTTTCCTTAATATATACGACAGATAATCGTAAATTGACTTTCCCAGAATTCCCTGCATGGCCAGCCTGATCTCAGGAGGAAACGTAAGTATTTTACGTTTTGCCAGTTTAGTGGCTAATTGGTACAAATTCGAGTTTAGACGTACGAAAATGTACGATTTTAAAAAGGAGGCGTGGCACCTAACCCCACCCCAAACCCCAACCGTCATTGGATGATAAGCAAATTGTACTAAATTGTACAAATTAGATTGTACGAATTCATACGAATTAGCCACCAAATTTAAAAAGTTACGAATTGCTGTGATGACATTACTAAGTATTTTTTTAGTTGTTTCCCCATTAGTTATTTACACTAGAGATTTGTTACATCTAATGTTGATAAACAATGTTTATTTCATGACTTTAGTTTTATGCTTGTTACCATACGGATGTTTAGTAGCCGTGTAAATGGCATTAGGCACTTTGTTGTGATATGAGCATTGGTTCATTATGTAACTTTCTTATCACCACTAGCATATGGCTGTGTTAATGTTAAATCTGTTTAACAAAACATGTGATATGTAGATGTTGATAATTTAAAATACAGACATTTTACCTCTATAAATTAATTAAATACGATAGTTTACTGTGAAAATTAGAAATTGCTTTTACGTTTTGTACCATATTTGTAACGGTGAAATACTGGCAACTACAGCTGTCGTTTTTTTACCCTAAGTTTTATGGATTTATTTTTTACAGTGTACTATATATACATTTCTGGAGATTGCAAATTATGCAGCCAGAACTACGAATGGCTGCATTTTGTTTTTAAGAAAAATGTTTCGGGGTGATATGACGCCATTCCTTTTCATTCAGCTGACCAGCTGATCGCTTACCTCCATATGCACGGCTATCCCTCTGTTACCAGTTTGTCCAGTTAGCTCGCCATGTACATCTGTACACTTGAGATGCTGAGAGGAGCTGACCACGACAATGGGGTTTGAGTTAAGAACAGTTCCAGAAAGCGAGTAAAACAAAAACAGAAGTTAAAAGCTAAATAAACAAGTAAATAACAGGGTGAGAATGTGGTAAAATCTGAAAATGTGGTAAAAATTAGGCGATGGCTTTTATTTTTCTAATTTGCTTTTTATAACTGTTGGTTGGGTTTAGGGAAGAGGGTGCGCGGGTCAATCGGTGCTTTTGAAAACACTATTGGTTGTGGGTTTAGGGAAGGAGGAGGGTGGGTCAGTTAATCACTAAGTCAGTCAGTCATTCAGTCAATCAACCTCTGGTGGATTTACGTGAGAACAGCAGGTGCGAATGGAATTTTAGAGAAATTTGAGATCTTAAAAAGCGTACACAGTGGCCTCTTGTGGATTCGCAAAAACTGCAAAAAAAAAAAAACTGCAAAAAAACACACTAAAAACGTAGCTCCTGGCATGTATTTGGCACTCCAGAAATGTACAGTATATGGGGTACGTTTTCAGAATGAACCAGGGTTGAATAATTTTCCATTTTGGGTGAACTATCTTTTTCAAAACTGAGAACTTTTATTGCATATTTTGCCATTTGTTTGCATAATATCTTAGTTTAGATTTTTTTTTTTAAATACTGTTATTGTCTGTGTAAACTGCAAAAATGCAATTTTGTGAAAACACCTTTGCATTAAGTGCTCGCTTTATAGGTAAGTACTTGACAACAATGGTTTACTACAGTTTTTTTTTTTTTTTTTTTCTCAGTCGACATCGCCACATACTGACCTGGAATACATGGATATATTGTTTTAGTAAATTCCTTGGAATTGTGTAAACTGATTTTTTAAAACAACTTTGTTGTCTATAGGTGAAACTTAATCATCAACACTACCTGACAAAAGTCTTGTCTTTTATCTTATTAAGTTTTAGGAACAACAAATGATAACTTGACTTCTAGTTGATCATTTGGAATCAGAAGTGGCTTATATGAAAGTTAAAGGCCTCTAGATTAGGCTTATTTTATGTTTATTTTTCCTTTGGATTCATCTTCAATGCCTTCTCCAGCTTATCCAAGACATGCTCAATAATGTTCATGTTTGATGACTGGCCTGGCCAATCCTGGAATACCTTGACCTTCTTTGCTTCCAGGAACTTTGATGTGGAGGCTGAAGTATGAGACGGAGCGTTATCCTGCTGAAGAATTTGCCCTCTCCTGTGGTTTGTAATATAATGGGCAGCACAAATGTCTTGATACCTTAGGCTTTAGATGTTGCCTCTGCAGATCTCTCGCACACCCCCATACTGAATGTAACCCCAAACCATGATTTTTCCTTCACCAAACTTGACTGATTTTTGTGAAAATCTTGGGTCAATGTGAATTCCAATAGTTTTTTTTCAGTATTTGTGATGGTTGGGTTGCAATTCAACAGATGATTCATCAGAAAAATCTACCTTCTGCTACTTTTCCAAACGATCAACTAGAAGTCAAGTTATTATTTGTTGTTGTACAACTGGGATCAATGACAAGACTTTATAATATAAAGTACGCTGTAAAAAACAGCAAAGAATTACAATTAAAATAAGCTGTAGTTACCAGAATTTTACAGGTAAAAATATGGTTGAAACCAAATGCTCTGACATCTTTACAGTTAAAACCAAATGCTCTGACGAGCTAACATCTACCAGCCAACCAATTAATGTCAACAAAAAGCATAACAAGCCAAGTGTCATGAAGGAATTTCTGGGAAAGACAATTTACGGTTATACACTGTATATATTAAGGAAACTTGCTGTTAAACAGATTTTTACAGTAGTGTTTTACATTTTTTTTACTATTAAAATTATGTTTTTATTACCATCACAGCCTTTTTTGTGTACAAAAACATGATTTTGTGAAAACAGCCATGTACATATATATGAGTGGATTCTGTATCCATGTGCAACTAGACTACTTGACAGAGAACGAAAACAACAATCACAGACTACAGGGCTGTATTTATGCAAGTTTGCTGTGTTTCTTTACTAAGCGATATCACCACCTACTGGCTTGGAGTACTTAATAGAGCAGGGGTCACCAACCCTGTTCCTGGAGAGCTACCTTCCTGCAGATTTTAGTTGCAACCCTGACCAAACACACCTGTTTGTAATTATCAAGTGCTGCTTTAGGTACTAATAATTGGTTCAGGTGTGTTTGATCAGGGTTGGGACTGGATTCTGCAGGAAGGTAGCTCTCCAGGAACAGGGTTGGTGACACCTGTAATAGAGCGTTTTTATTCATTTTTGTAGATCAGCAACCATGAACACATACACCAGTCATCATGTACACATTACTCCAAGTTACATAAGCACCCACATAAACCCATGTTTGGCTTGAATTTTCAAACGATTCATGGCAATTACAACTTTACCCGTGAAGCGTTCTAATCATTGATTTAGCCTTTGATTTGACTTCTGCATCTGCGCTTTTTATCTATGGCTGTGGTTGAAAGACGCGCTCCGTACTGCGATAGAGAGTCTCAACAAAGCTTCATAAAGGTTATGAGGGTACAGGGAGGCCTACGTGACCTTTCACACAATCCCACAATCCCCTCCTGCTGGGACTTTACCTTCTCGTTTCATCATTTCAGCATCACACATATCTCCTTTTGAAGTCCAGCGGTGCGTTGAAGAAGAAAAAAACTATCTCTCTCCGGCAAACAGACATTGTTTTATGGTTTAAGGTTTGCGAAGCAAAGAACAAAATTCCAAAGATAAACACCTGCTATTGCACTTTGATTATATAGCATTTCTCTCTCTTTCTTTCACATAAAACATCCCGGATCTGTTTGCATCTTTTAAATGCCTTTGAAACAACAGGTGCGATAACACTTTTATATACAGAGTACATGTGGTAATGTCAGGCATAAAAGCGTATGTTAGTAATAAAGAACGTTTCTGCACCGCATTACTGTACCATCAAGATGTCTAAGAGGTTTTATGATGGTGGAGGGAAAGAGAGAGAGAGGAGAAATGATCCAGTGCATTAGTCTCTCTCAGTCTCGCGTTTAGCCGTGTCAATATTGTCTGGACCACAGCTGAGTCCAGATTCTTTTCCGTTCCACTCCGTATTGACCGTGAGTTGCTGCGCAAACACGCTTTGGCAACATTGATGTAACATTGAATTGAGTAATTGAAACCCATAGGAGAGAGATCAGAGAGGGGGGTATCGGATTTTCGCTTTTCTTAAGCTACTGAAGAGAAAGACAGACAGAAAGAAAGAGAGAGAGGCAGGAGTGGATATAATAAAGAATGATAAACTTAAAGTTTACTCACTAAATCACTTCTTATTGCTAAACTTTGACTTGTTTTTAACTGATTGATAGACGTTGAAGCGCATAATAATGATAGGTATGAAGATAAGAACACTTTGTTTGGTATTGTTATTTGTATGTTTGACTTAAACAGATGATTTAGTGATTTATAAATAGTATATAAAACTATTTTAATGTTTTAAATACTACATAAAAATACAAATATATATATTTTTATAGATGGTGAAAAATCTTAATAATCATACAGCATTTAGCTTATGCAAACCATAATTTTATTTAATAATTTTATAGGTTTTTATTAGTTATAAACCTATTTATTGACCTTTTTCTCATATACAGTGTTGGAAAATATACAGTGTTAGGTAAAAAAAGAAATACACTTAACATGTATGCAGTATACACTCTCTGGCCACTTCATTAGATATGCCTGTCTAACTGCTTGTTGATGCAAATTTGAATCAGCCAATCACATGGCGGTGATTCAACGCATTTAGGCATGTAGACATGGTCAAGACGATCACTGCAGTTCAAACCGAGCATCAGAATGGAGAAGAAAGGAGATTTAAGTGACTTTGACCGTGGCATGGTTGTTGGTGACAGACATGCTGGTATTTTATGAGTATTTCAGAAACTGCTGATTTACTGGGATTTCGTTCAACCATCTCTAGGTTTAACAGAGAATGGTCTGAAAAAAAGAGAAAGAATCCAGTGAGTGGCAGTTCTGTGGCTGAAAATACCTTGTTGATGCCAGAGGTCAGAGGAGAATGGCCAGACTGGTTCAAGCTGATAGAAAGACAACAGTAACTCAAATAACCACTCGTTACAACCGAGTTATACAGAAGAGCATCTCTGAATGCACAACACAACACGTCCAACCTTGAGGCGGATGGGCTGCAACAGCAGAAGACAACACCAGGTTAGCTAAGAACAGAAAACTGAGTCGACAAGTCACACTGGCTCACCAAATTGGACAGTGGAAGATTGGAAAAACGTTGCCTAGACTGATGAGTCTTGATTTCTGTTGCGACTTTCGAATGGTAGGGTCAGAATTTGGCATCAGGAACATGAACGCATGGATCCATCCTGCCTTGTATCAACGGTTCAGGCTGCTGCTGGTGGTGTAATAGTGTGGGGGATATTTTCTTGGCACATTTTGGGCCCATTAGTACCGATTAAGCAGTGTATCAATGCCACAGCCTACTTGAGTGTTGTTACTGACCACATTGTACCTATCTTCTGATGGCTACTTCCAGCAGGATAATGCTCCATGTCATAAAGCATAAATCATCTCAGACTGGTTTCCTCAACATGACAACGAGTTCACTGCACTCAAATGTCCTCCACAGTTACTAGATCTTAATTCAGTAGAGTACCTTTGGGATGTGTTGGAACGGGAGATTCGCATCATGAATGTGCAGCTGACAAATCTGCAGCAGCTGTGTGATACCCTTATGTCAATATAGCTCAAAATCTCTGAGAAATATTTCCAGTATGTTGTTGAATCCATGCCATAAATGATTAAGGCAGAACTGAAGGCAAAATGTGACCAAACCCGGTACTAGTAAAGTGTACCTAATAAAGTGGCCGGTTAGTGTAAATGATAAAACTAAATATAATGCACTCTCAGCAGCACATTAATAAACACTGCAGGCAGTAAACAGTGAATATCCTATTGCATTGCAATACTTCCTCTTATTTACCAGTTAGAGTCAGTCTAAAATAAATACAATTAGCTTCTATTAAGAACAATAGTTGTGAATGGGATGCTCCCCGATGGATAGAGAAGGTTGTGTGTGTGGGTGAACGTTCAGAGCCTTTAACAACTTCAGCAAATCTTCTCATTTTCTTACACCACACACACACACACTCCCTCTTATTCGCTCCATTTTTTTTTCTTCTGCCGTGCTCCTCCACTCGTATTCGTATCTAACAGGTCATTAAGTTCACAAATGTGCAATTGAGTGTTTTGGATGTTTAATTAGCATGTTTCCTTGACTAATTAAAATGCACAAATCTACGGATTAAAGCTCCCCTCCTTTTCTCCATCTCTTCCACCACCCCCCCTCCTTTTTATGAATAATTAATCAATCTCTTTCACCAGGAGATTCTGTCGCACACCAGGACACATTTCAGTGTCGCGCAAGACGTAAACTCTTTTCCTTTTCCCCTTCACAGACAGACAATTTTCCTGCTGAGCCCAATTACATGGGTAACAGGCAGCAGTTTGTTCAAAGGTAAGGCCTATTTAACAGTTTTCTCAGCGTTATTTGTTTTTTTACACACAGACGTTCTTCAGATAAGAGCTAAGAAGCCATGCCAGGGTTAATCTGTTTGATCTTTTTTTTTTTTTTTGGTCTTGTTGTTTTTTGGACTTGTAGCAGCTCAACGTTCAAAGATCCAGAGCGTGCCAGTCTCAGAGACAGCGGACACGGGGACAGCGACCAAGCGGACAGCGATCAGGACACTAATAAAGGCTCCTGCTGTGACATGTCTGCTAAAGAAGCGCTCAAGATGAAGGCCACTGGACTCAAGCCTCAGCCACTTGAACAGGGTGAGTCCTTCAACATGAGCAACTTTAATAGTCTGTGCGCTATCACAGTCTTTTCTTTCGCCTTTTGCTCTTTGTTACTGGACGTCCTACAGTACGTGTCTGTTGCTTTATTCTAGTGTTAAGCTGTCTTCACAAGGCATGTTTCACAAATGCAGAAGACTTTTGCGTCTCAGGCTGTTCACATAAGATAAAATCTTGATTTTGTATTAATTTCTTTTGGTCTGTTCCACCTTTTTGCCCTTCTTGACTGTTTCCAACAATTAATATCATATATGGGTCAATGACAAGGCGTCCCATTTTGGTGTCCGCATTAAATTATATTTAGAAAAGTGACTTTATATACTTAGAAAGCATTTTAGATGAAAGTAAGGTGCCTGGTTGCCTGTTTCCAATAATGTTTGTGAAAAAAGTTAAAGTATTAATGAAATAATGTTTGAAATGTATATAACATATATTTAAATATGAAAATATTTATATATATATATATATGTTTATATATTTTTTATTTCATATTTAGATATATTTAATAATAAAAAATTATCAAACAACCAAATAAATAGCAAAATTAACATATTAACAGTGCACTTACACCAAGCAGCAAGATGAGCTTCAAAGTACATATAATAAATAAAAAAATAACAAAATCATGCACATATACACATATAAATATGAAGAGTTCAGATGCAAAAACCTTTAAATGCTGTTTGAAATTTTATTCTAAAATTAGCATTTTTCTCAGACTCCTGTGTGTAGGCTCACAAATTTTACTAATCTTTTTTTCACATTGTCATTATGAGGTGTTGTGTGTAAAATTCTGAGGATATAAATTAATTTAATCCATTTTGGAATTAGACCGTAACAAAAAATGTGGAAAAAGTGAAACGCTATGAATACTTCCCGGATGCACCGTATATATATTATTGGTTTTGTCAATCTAGTATTTTGTCAATATTTATATATATATGAGCAATATCAAACTCGCAGCATTGTGATGTGGCTGTATTTCGCTACTGGGGGGAGGCGTTCATTGGCACGAGGCCACAGGATGAGTGCTTTAGTGTCCCACCAGTGACGATATACAACCTCATCGCACTGCTTCTTGTGTGATTTTGCGTTTATACAATAGTTCGACTGCATAATCGTGTGCATAATCGTGTGTACACAGATTCACATCTGCAGCTGATGGTCAGAACAGCAGAAACCGTTGTTTCTGATGCTCTGAAATTGTACATATTTAAAATAGTCACTATCCTTATAAATAAACTGCATGGTTGCAATCTAAATAACTATATTCTCGACTACAAAAAACACAAAAGTACATTATGTTGTCCAACAGCAGTAATATTTGTCAATTTGTCACTGTGTGTGGGCGGAGTAATACGCAAGGGTGAAGATGCTGTACTAGTGCTGTTATTTGCAAAATATTGCACGGCTATCAGCGAATCAGATTCCAGAACCAAAAAGAATTTTGGTATAAATAATAATATATCCACTGTTAACAATTCAATTAGAATTAAGTAACTTTTGCCAGTAACTTACTGTAAATAAATTACAGCATCATTGTATTTACTGTATTTATATATAATGCATACTACTGTATTTACATTAAAGCACCATTTACCTTGCTCTATATATATCAAATTTACAGTAATTTTCACAATGCAACTTTAAAATATGGTAACATACTGTCCTACAGTAAAATTCAGTTCATATTACAGTGAAATACTGTGTAATTTACAAAAAATGTTTACAAAACAGACTACACATTGTTGTTGTTTTCTTTTCTTAATATAATTGTAACAATATTAATTTTAATTTAAGCAAATTTTTTTTTTGTACGTGCATTGGTATATCTACACGCCTGTATTTAACATCCCTGTATTTAATATCTTTATTTGCCCTTGAATGTTGTACCCTGTTTGTGTGATGTCATCTCTCTTTCCCTTTCTCACTCCAAGTCCCTTCCTCAAACTATGCTTTCATT